>NC_049991.1:5139966-5167466 GCF_000003815.2 Branchiostoma floridae | reverse complement strand
CCTTACAAGCTGTTGGGTTTCTTTTGCTTCTAAAGCTTTTAAACGTGGAATCAATTGATTATCTCCAAGCATATGTTAGAAATCAAATCCTTAAGGGGGTGGTATGTAAAATTAAAAGACTGGGCTGTACCCTGACATCTGCTTGAAGAGTAGCTTTGGCTACACAAGCATGGTTTATTACTCACTAATTATAGTTATCTATCAGAGCGCTAAAAAGTATCAATTACCGAATGATTGCACACATTTTCTATCTTTAGGCCGGATACAAGTTCTCGCTTTCTCTTCCTATCATTCTCTATCGATCTGAAACGTAAGGCAGCATTGACTTGATTATAAGGATGACATCCAGGTGTTTCAATTTTCGGCCACTTCCAAAAAAAAGAAGAAGCCAAAACTAGTGTAATGCACACAAACAATTAACGAAGCTGCATAATGAACAAATCGCAAACATTCAGAAAACGTACTCATTTTGTCGATAATTTATTCCTCGCACAATATGTATTTTGGGCCCTAAGCGAAGTCTCCCATAGTCAAAGAAGTTGATGTGAAATTTCGAAAGAACAAAATAAAGAATTTATTGCATGATACACCATGTTCCATGCTCAGTCAGTTGTTAAGCCTTCATGACCACTTACATTTTAAAAGAAAAGCAACTTTTTGGGTGAGCCCAACTTTTGTTCGCACGCTCGCATCAGTTGTGGTGTGCTCAGGTGATGTCATCCATATAATCAAATCAGTACGGCCTAACCCAGGAAAAAGGGTCACCGTACATGTGTTTGTTGTCAACCCTCATTATCACTTCCGGAAGGTGACGCCGTTACCATGGCAACGCAAGGTAACTCTAGCTGATGCCCCCGGGCCATAGAGCGAAACACTACCGTAGTGTTTAAATAACAAAGTCCCACGGTAATATTGTGCTACATAACCCGTCTATTCCCTGAATTAGAACTTGAGAGTAATTTCAGGAAGTTAAATAGTAAAAACAGATAGAATTGGCCAGAACTATATTATATAAGTGTTTTCTTCCTTACACTTGCGCATTATTTTGAATAAAATTTTTAACGTGTGTTAGGCAATATCTCAGTTCCTCCTCTATTATTTCTCTACTTACTTCTGTTTATGATATTATCATACCTATCAGAAATATGACGTGATAGCATATATACGTAATTGTCCCATAAGAATTATTGTGAAAGACGTGAACTCATTTCTGACTCATTCTATTTATTGTAATGAGATATCAAAGATCATATCTTTATGTGAAAATCATTGAGAAATGAGTAACGATTTTACAAAATATTCTGTCTCCTCTTACGCTTGCTAATCATCGTAATGTTTTTAAATCATATTACTGGTATGTGAATGCATGGTTTCAAATCTATGGTCGGGGGAAATACGATATGGTGTTGTTTCTGACTCATTCTATTTATTGTGATGAGATATTAAAGATCATATCTTTATGTGAAAATTATTGAGAAATGAGTACTAACCATTTTTCAAAATCCTTTGTCTATATTTTGTCTCCCTTTACGTTTGTTTAATAATCGTAATATTTTAAAGCATATTACTTTTAATTTATTTCTTTTATTTGGATTCATCACATGGAGTGAATAAAAGGGCAAAACAGGTGCAAATGCACCTTTGGAAGCTGCTCTCCTTTACATAAAAACATGGCACAGCATAGACTATACAATAAAGAATGAAGGTGTGTGAAATTACTAGTATGTGAATGCTTGGTTTCAAATCTGTGGTCCGAAGAAATCCGATATGCTGTTGTAATTAAGATCCGGGGTAGTGCTAAGCTCTGACAGCATGTTTTGTACGCGGGGCGTCTCCCTCACGGCTGCTCCAACCCTCTGCATGGCGTCTGTTTGATAAATCGGCTCATGTAGACGGTAATCACTCTAGCCGGCTCATTGGGTAGCCTCGAAATCAGGCCTCCTTCGGTGGCTACTTTAATAGTAGGGCCTTGTTTTTCTTTCTGCCTACTTTTTCTGACGGGGCCATGTTGATAAATCGGCTCATGTTAGCGGTAATCACTCAGCTGGCTCATTGTGTAGCCTCGAAATCAGGCCTTCTCTTGTGGTGACTTTTGTGTCATCGTTTTTATGCCTACTTTTTTCCAGATTGCTACTTCTATCCATAAGACGGTTTGGGGAACTGGAAAAATAGCAGAAATTTGGCGAAATGGTAGAATAAATGTAGTTTACAAGAGGATAGGGCCGTTAATCCTAATTTCAGACATTTCTAAATTTCTTCCGCAGTCAAAAACTTCTTGGCAAACAATTGTTTCAGAGCTAAAGCCGGCAGAAAGGTCTGGTTTGGAGACTAAATTTCTACGGGATTATGATGGTCAAACCTAAGCAACTGTCGCTGTAAGTAGGAATTCTATTAAAAACATGGTTGCAAGACAGTACGCAAACAGTATAGCATAACACTAAACCGTACTATGAAAACGTCACCCGTAGTTTAGAGCCTGGGACGTAGAGACTACGTCATGATTATTCCCCGGCCCCTCCAAACAGTGACATCATGGGGGTCTAACGCGCAGGCGCCCCGGGCGAGCTACCCAAGCCTCTGTATCCATCAGTTGTGACCATAACACGACGTCCACTGTTGCTCTGTTCCCTGGTATCCCCTCTATATTTAGCCGCGCTATCGTATCATTTCTGATACTAAAAGAATCCAGGCTACGCGGATCTCACGGTCCCAGTCCGCAGACCGTTACAAGAAATTTTCCGGGCGGTGTAGGGGAGAGGATGGCGGGGAGACGGGAGTAAGCGAGGCCGGGAGGAAGAGCGTAACATCCTGCGGCCGGACACAGTACGCGTACTCCCGCCCACAAGAGTGTTGGGACCATACGAATACAAGGTGCGGTCGTATCTTACGATTTTCAGGGTTGAAAAACGCTCTACAATACACGTATCAAAACTGATACTAGATTTCTGTGGGGATGTGTATGTATATGATATTTATTCCATTGTTTCCTAGCCTACCGTAAAATTCAAGCGATAGCTTTGTTTGTAAGCGATATGTAATTATTCGCGGTTTAACAGTTTGCCATTGTGAAGGGTGTTAGCGCGTTGTCAATGGAAAAACACAGCACAAGCCAGAGATGTCATGTCATCGTAATTTTCAACACGCAGAATATTCCCGACCCGAACAACCTCTCTCTTAAATATGTATTATGATACAGCAAGCGCATATGTGGTGTGAAACCTGTTGTGATTATCATAATTATATCGTGTGTAAAATTAAAAACATTGTAAGGCTTCGGTTTGGATAAAATCAACAAGGAAGTGTGCAGATGTAATAGTACAAAGCGGAAACAATACAGCAAGAGTTCGCGGACTGGGTACGTATGACAAAACACATGTATATATGCACAGCGTACGGACAAAGGAAAGCGGGCGGGTGGTGGTTGGGTATGAACGGTTGGATGCCCCCCGCCCAGAGCCCTCACTACCCGTCACTACAGAACAAAGAACCGCTCGCGTGGATGGCACGCTTATACCATCCCATTCACACAGAAGAGTAAGAGGGGATTATCTTTTATGAACTGTGTTTATGGACCAACACTTATCACGCCAACTCCTTTGTTCCCACAGCAACTGCAATGACGAGAGAAACCTGACACGCAAGAAAACCTGGGCCACATTTTCCACGGTTGTCTTGGTAAGTCGTCAGTATATTTTCATACGTTCCCGTATATAATTTGTAATCATTATCCTTTTTTTCTCAGCCGTATTTCCTGGTGCGGTGGTGAACTAGATATTGTAGCCCACCCTTTGTTCTTTGTTTAAAAGGGTTTATGAATCATGCAAAGATGTTGTCGATATGGGTGGTGGCCATGTAGGGTGAGTATCGGAGCTTGCGTGAGCTCGAGTTATTTCCTACCCCAGGCGATATACCAGATACCTATTTTACATATATTTGGACACACTCGTGTCGTTTTATCAGATCGTCTGCGTTGTATTTGTTGCGTTATCGTTGGTGTTTACATGAATTGATAGGTAGAATTTTGCTGGTAGACTATCATGTGGCTTTTTTCTGAGGGGGGAGGGGCTGACATCTGTCGTGTTATTCCCCAAATGGGAGAAGCAAGGGCACCGCTTTTGAATGAAGCGATTGTTTTCGGTGTTGTTCCCTGGGACGACCGTATCTTATGCATAAGCGGGTGGCATTCCTCCCTCAAAATGTCCCCAGAACGGGGTAACCCTGTCCATGCCCTGTACATCTCATACCATATGGCGACACACTTGCCTTTTAATGTTGTTTTGGTCAAACTGGACAGAAAATTGCCGTCGCAAAAGGCGTTAAAGCCATATTTGTGAATACAGTTACGGCTGAGGTCAAAAATGCGGCTGAGGACGTTCTGTCGTATTGTCTGTAGACTTGTGTAATAAACCAAAATCGTTGTGACTGAAATTTGTTTTAAAGATTTCGTTTCGTCAGATTTGGCCATGAACTGTAATACAATACGTGACAGAATTCCCCTAATACTTTGGATGATAGAATGGAATTAGAACCTTTGAAACGTAACAAAAACAAATATTTCGCCATTCAAATAAACAAAGCACAAGTGGTTCGTATTGTTTTGCTGTCAAATATCTCAACTATGTCTTTATTTGAGATTGTTGTATGATTTGCTGAAATTCTTGTTTGTGTGTTTTGTTCTTAACTAGAAAGGAATCCAGTGAAATTTTCTTCCACGCCATAAAACAATCTGTCCTAATTTGTTTCCCCATCTCTAAAAGCGTGTGGTTAAATTTTACGACCTACCGTAATTTGGTCATGGTGTTACAAATCAACAGTTGCGGTTTACGGCACCGTGTCTATATTTTAATGTTATCGCATCTCGCTGAAAAATGTCGCCTAATCTTATAGGGCATTTGCTACCTCGTTTGTTTTCCCTCGTCTTTCGTCTTCCTATAGTGTTTCATTATCAGGCACTGGAATCTTCGTCCGGAAAATGAATTGGCAATCCAATCCTAGCGCGAGGATAGGTGGGGATCGTTCGTTGTTGATAGTTTTGTACCAGTCAGTTTCAGGTTATCAGACGAGCAAAGGGATTGTACATTATTCACAGGGGAGGGGGTCGTCAGAGCAAATGTCCATGGCCCTCCTTCCAAATCGATTTTTACCCCCACCCTTCCGTATCGTAGAGACCCTTAATTTTGTTAGATAATTGAACTCCATTGTTAGGCTATACACCTCTGAATTGACCCACCATTTTGTAACTAAAGACATTTAGTAATGTACTTTCATAGTGAGCAGTATAAAAATCCCTACAGTGCGGATGGCATTTCTTGCCATTTTAGGGCCTTGTGTTCCTTATTTGCAGTCATCACTTCCCTTTATGTATCCACAGTGTATAATAGGGGCCGACCCCTGTCGACGAATCCACCTAACTAGTTGACCGGTGTAATTCCCTGAGGTAACCGCCTAACAGCTGTACATGTCACCGTGGCAGTTTCTCACGTAGCGAGATACGAGTGTTTTAATCTTCTGTGTTCCTTTGTTTCCAGACGTTTGAAGAAGATTGGGCGGCTGAGTCAGTCAGCAGACGAAGGAGGTATTAGTCAACGCGTGTGGTTCTCAAGGAAGCAGACTACAGGGATGTCTCAAAACGCCAACAAGAACACCAACGCTTCCTCATCCTCGGGATTCGAACTTCCGAAGGTGGACGTGCACAGCCACTACCTCATCGTGCGGGAGGTAGGGAGGGGCACCTACGGGAGGGTGGACCTAGCGATCCACAAGGAAACGGGCACCAAGCTAGCGCTCAAATCCGTGCCAAAGCGAACCACCAGACTTCGTGATTTCTACAGGGAGTTCACGCTCAGCCAGTACCTCTCAGCCCACCCGTTCATCATAACAACCTATGACGTCGCCTTCCAGACAAAACATTATTTTATCTTTGGGCAGGAGTATTCTGCAGTCGGGGACTTGTTCGAGGCGATACCGCCACAGGAGGGCTTGCCCGAAGAGACGGCTAAACTGTGCGTGCAACAGATCGGCTCCGCCTTGGAGTTCATGCACGCTAAGGGACTGGTACATCGTGACGTCAAACCGGAGAACATTCTCCTCTTTGACCGAGATTGCCGGCGAGTGAAGCTGATGGATTTTGGCATGACGAGGAAGTGCGGCACGCATGTGAAAAAGATCAGCGGCACGATACCCTACACCCCTCCCGAGATTTGCCAGGCCGCCCACAACGACGGCTTCTACGTGGAAACCAGTGCGGACGTCTGGGCGTTTGGCGTGCTCATTTTCTGCATGCTAACGGGCAACTTTCCTTGGGAGAACGCGGAGGACAGGGACTGTTACTTCACGGAATTCGTCGGCTGGCAGAAGCGGACCACGAGCGGGATGCCCTCGCAGTGGAAGAAGTTCACCCCCCGCCTCATGAAGTTCTTCCGCAAGTCGTTAGAAATCAAACCCGAGAAGCGCTGTCAAATCAGGGAGGTTTACAAGTACGTCCACTACGACTGGCTACTACCGCCTCTCAACGGAAACCGGTGGGTACCGATGACGTCACCGACAGAGACAGGTAGCACGAGCACAGCAATAACTGATGACGTCGTGCAGCCATGCGCAGTAGAGGTCCTGTTATGAAGGAGTAAAGGATCACGGGAATTTAAAAAAATTGCGGTCACCATAGCCAAGCTTGAAAGAACACAGCTCTATTAAACTGTGCAAAACCGTTTTGCACTACCCAATAGGACAATAAACCTCTACCTATGGGGAAGAGCTAGACATAACTGAGAATGTAGCCCGAAAAAAGAAGCCAATCCAGAAGTTCTGTCTGTATGTGCTTCCAAAGTTGAGGTGTGTTACAGAATTCAGTTGTCATTGCGAAGAAGAAAAAATCGTCTATGTTCGTTAGATCAAAGGCTTTGACACGTGTATGTTCATCTGTGCAGTGATTGGTTGTTGAGGATCACGTGAGACTACCCTCTGTAGTTGTCATGTTAGCATTATGATAGCAGGTCCACAAAACGTTTTCATGCCGTGAAGAACAGAAAAATTGGCCAAGAAAAAAAAAGGATTCTACAAGCTATCATTTTGGCTCTAGGGGAGGGAATTGAAAATTCATAAAAGTGGGGAGTACTTACAAACCTATTGATGTTAAGAACAGAAAAAGAGAAAGCCCTGTTGCGTGACATCTATTGCTTCAAAAGAAAGTCCTTCTGCAAACTACGAACTCATTATTCCAACCACGCAACACGTACGGTGGATTTTGAAAATCACTCATCTGAAACAAAAAGTATTTTGAGAACCAGTCTTCGAATCAATCCATCGGTGAAAATTACTTTGAGCTATTATTAGAACCACAAACGCTATACTCCAGTGGCAACTAATTGTCTCTTGACGCAGGAGATGACGATTTCTAATCACGACGTGGCCCCAATTACCTCTGGGCGTGGTTACGTCCCATGCTTTAATCACATTTTAGTCCTCTCACTGACTTGTTCACTAGAAGAGCATGAGCCCAATCAGGTTCTGACAGTTGTTTCACACGGGCTTGTCATATTGGCGCCAAATATAAGTTCAGGGACTCATTTGGAATATCACCTTATTTTCCCCTTTGATAAGAGGTTGAAATGTCAGACGACTCCTTTCTCGATTTCAAAATTATGGCTAAACCAAGGTCGTTGCTTCCAATACTGTACCCCCCTCCCCCCCAAAATGGCGGATGCCATGTACCATGTTGCATGCTGTTTGTTGTAGAAGAATTGTATTCGTAGTGACACATGTAAAAGCAATTTTGCTGATTGGTCAATGCTGAGGATAAAGAAGAATATTTTTTCTCTTCAAAAGCGGTAAAGCAGACAAAGACTGTATACCATTGACTAAGTCTATTGCCATATAATATGACAGGGTATCAAAGAAACTATATGGCGTAGACTTATGGGACAAGAATCAATATGGTAAGAAAGACGTTGGGAAATGAAGAAAGGTATTGAAAATGTAAAAGAGTTAGTGTTAATTGTAACAAAAGGTACACTTAAGTTATTTTGTGGTATGGAATATCACGTAAAAAGAGTATACTTATGACAAAGATGGAAGAAACAGAACAATACATTGTGATTGTACACAGAGTCAGTAGTAGAGTGAAAGAAATAGAGCAGTCTTTCTGGCCGGAATAGTTGCACAGTAAGTACACCACTAAACAATCGTGTACTTTTGTATTTGGAAAAGAAGTGTCATTTCTCAGTGATCATAGCAATCCCTTGTACAGGTCAGCATTTGTCCGATATTTTTTGGTAGTTCGTGTAGACTTTTGTGACGGCCAAAAGAAACACATCCCAGTCCACTTGTAGACCAAACTGTACATAATATGACTGAACCAATAAACTGTCTGGATTCCAATAAGAATCGTTGTTGCTCCCCCTGCATTATTCAGCATTTCTCATGATAGAATTCATAAAATATAGAAATGAAAGAGAATTCATAAAATCGTAAAGCACTCTCTTGCTATATGCAGGATTTTGTTCAAGAATTAGCAGATTGCACAAAATGGAAACCTTTGTTGAATTTTGCATCACCATTGTTTTATTTGTCGTCCATACATAAGAGAACAATCTGTACTGTATATTTTAACTCCGCCCTCCCCTTTCTTACCCTCCTAGAGCAGCATTCAGTTTAAACCTAACACTATGATTATATAAGATAAAATGTGAACGGTAAACATATCCCTTTAAGAGCAGAAAGTATTGAAGCATACATAATTGTGTCAAATATTTCGAGAAAAAGTGAAACTCAGACACACGTACTTGACCTTAAATAACCTTCCTAAACAGGAAACGCAGTTGACAGCCTGAATAGAATCCCCAAGTGACTTAGAATGCCTTACCACGACAGTTTGTCTCTTGGGCGTAAGAGACATTTGGCAAACCACCATAACACAGAAGATAAGTCGAAAGCTTTTAACAGAAGCCGGTACTGAGTTTAACCCTTGACCTTGAGTGGGAGGGGGATAACCTTGACCTCTCCGTGTTCAAACATTTCCTCCCATGGTGCCTAACTAGTAGAGCTCCTATCTGGTTTCAACAATACGTGCTAAACCTATGTAAATCTCCTATAGGAGACTGCACAGTTGAAGGTAGCAGAAGATACAATGTTAGTATTTCGCCTATGGGAATTTACGATATTAGTGACCCAAAAGTAGCAAGGTTCGATGGTTCCAAAATTTATGGTAGACTGCACAAGAAAAGTACCAAAGCTGGATCAGTGTACGATTTACAAAATATATGAAAATAAGCTAAAGGTTGTCGGGTCGTTTTCTTTCTTAATACAAATCTAGACGTCACATAGCGGATGTCATTTGAACTGCAGCCGAACGCACAGCAGCTGATGGTATATCACTATCATCAGTATTCAAATGCAAATTTACACCGAACGAACAGGTATCCTAATCCAACTCGTACATACAGTATCTCGAAACTGACGCTCTGCCATTCATTGCTGCTGACGTGCACAGAAGAATATGTCAACGGCTTTTGTAAGTACAATGATACACTATTTTATGGCCTAACAACTATAAGTGATAGATATTGTATTCTGCGACTATGCGTATGATTATAAACTCCTAAACTGACCCCCCCCCCCCATTCTGGAAAGGTACTCGCCTGATCATGCGTCATATAAATCTGTTGCAGACAGTCGGCTATACTCTGTAAGGAAAGGAAAGGCGTTGGTAGGCCGTATATACGTATCTACAGCTTATCCACACACCCCTCTCTCCATGTATACATATCTTCGTCTTCGTCTTGTATACCCTCTAAAACCCCTGCTGGGGTGTCGCTGAGGGGGGGGGGGGAGGGGGGGTCGGCTTGCGGACTAGGGCAAGGCAGCCAAACCGGTGTGACAGCGATCTCGCCCCCCCTGTGATCTCGCCCCCCGGGGGGGCGAGATCACTAGCGTTTTCGCCCCCCTTTAGCGTTTTCGCCCCCCCCCCCAAAGCAGCTGGTTACTACATATTACAGGTGCGCTACATGGCACTATACTGCACCTGGGGAGTAATGTATATGGTGTGTTACCTGGTACCTATATGGCACCTTATTACCGTACCGTAAGATGTCATACCTCGAAAGTCGATACTATATTGTTCGGTGCAAACATAACATTGAAATGAAAAAGACAATTTTTGCAGCTGAGGTGGCATAAAAACAGTGCTACTGCGAACGTATAAATCAACACCGTCTATGGTATGGTACGTCAGCTATATGTTTTCAATTTGTCACAGTGTTTTCTTTCTTGTGCTGGAAACATTTCCAAAGCACTAACAAAAACACATGTGAATAATAGTTTCTCATTATAAACACTATCTACGCGCAAGTTGATATAGCTGTTGCTAAATGCTACACAAACACTGGTAAAGTACCAGTCGTAAGAAACACGGGTAAATGCATCAGTTCCTAAATACTAGAAAAAACAGTCATGTTGGAGGTGAAGATATCCCTTGGCCAGGTGCATATACCAAAATGTGCGTTATTCTAATTAATACCTAATATTTGCATAATTAATAAAGACATTACATAGTTATTTTGTGGTCACTTCATGGTAGAGACTTCATATTGGAGATATATAGGTTGCTTGAGGACAGGTGAATACAATGAAATACATCTTATGTCAAGACTCAGCTATATGCAATAATTGGAATACAAGGGACCCAACCCTCCTTGTCTGAAACAAGTTCAACTATCTTATTACCATGTAATTACGTTAATATTGATACTATGAATGGAGTTATGTATCAAACTCGTGTACTTATATCATTCTGAAACTGCATTTTGTGATTTATACCAATCAACTTCTAAAATGTCATGTAAACCCGTTTTTTTTGGGGGGGGGGCGAAATCGCTAAAGGGGGGCGAGGTAGGGGGGCGAGATCACTAGCCGGGGAGGGCGAGATCGCTAGTGATTTCGCCCCGGGGGGGCGAGATCGCTAGTGATTTCGCCCCCGGGGGGGGCGAGATCACGGGGGGGGGGGGCGAAATCGCTGTCACACCGGCCTTAATGGCCTCGACTGACGGGGCCTGGGCAGTGTGCCCCGGCAGTCTGTTCCACTCGGCAACCGTCCGAGGGAAAAAAGAAAACTTAAAACAGTCTCTTTTAGCTGTGGTTAACTGGTATTTAAACATGTGACTTCCTCTGGTTCTGCGTTGGGCAGGTTTAAGATACTGGGTTGGGGAGATGTATATACTACTAGTATATGTGTTCGAGTGTGCGTGTGTGTACGCGCGCGTTTGTGTGCAAGTATGTGTGCGTTTTTATACACTCTATTATAAATTTACATTCACTCTACAGCAGTATATATATATATACACACATATCATGCCTACGATCTACACATTGTGTGACTTACATATTACACGTATAGTATCGTTGAACAGATAATTTTACTGGAATTGATTTCTAAGAGATAGCGACAGGAAACAAATTACTGATTTCCCACAGCCAACATTACCATACAAATGTATCATATTATCTTACGAATACTCGCTCCAGAACAAAGGTGTGCTGGACGTTGAAATTGTGGGTAATAAAATGACTTAAACGCTTCATAACAACCACAATCCGGTATGAAACTGGTGAGCGAATAGTTGAATGAACGTAGTGCATGAACATAACTTGCGTCGTTTGGTCGTTCATTCTTAACTTTAGAAATAGCAATATACTAGTAAGTAAGAATGTGTGTTTTCAAAGGGGCTTTGGGAAGGTCGTTATATTGTTATGGCATCGTTATATTCAAAAATTGAGGATTTGTTTCAACCTCGGAGTCATGTTGTTAGATTTTTGCTGGTACCTTCCTAAAAGATTCTATCCATCATTTCTGCAAAGTTCTTGATTAGAAGCGCCGCCTATCGATTTGAAGGTAAAATATAGCGAACTTGTGACGCTGGCAATCCTCTTGGAGGTAGCAGAACACAGTTTTCGCCTGTGGGGATTTCTATAGTTAAGGGCCACAAGGTTGCTGGCTTCGACGTGAAAAAAATATAGTAGGGTGCACTTTAGGAATACCAAAAACGGATATGTTCGAGTATACGGTACAACAAGCCACAAAACACTAGACGAAAAGACCTAATATGTAGACGAATGCTGGCGGATTCCAATTTGCAACACCTGACGGATGCTGACGTATGCTGAAAAATGCTGACGGATCCCCAAAACAGTCACGGATCCCAAAAAATGACGGATCCTACTTACATCCGTAGGTATTCGTAACTCGCGGTGGATAAAAACACGGAACCTGTATACTTTGTGACGGATGCTAACCCAGCGTACGTATGGATAGTTCCGAAATCATGGATCCTTTACACATACATAACGCATTCGTTGGTATCCATTAGTCACTAACAGATTTAAACATTGCATTCGTATGAATACTTACTTTTAACGTATACGAAAGAATACATGGTTAAGATTCTTGTTTATCAGCGAAGAGTCTTCAACGTATACCAAGAATACGAATTTGCAACATCCTGACGGATGCCATGGATCCCAAAGATTACCAAAAATCACGGATCCAATACACATCCGTAACGCATTCGTTGGTATCTGTAACTCGCGGTGGATGCAAACGTTAAAAACGGAATTCGTATGCCTAGGTACTTCGTGGCGGATGCTAACACAGCATCCGTAAGGATACTCACTTTTTACCCTGTTTATGAGGAAAATATCAATTTTTAGAGTGGTCATCTTTCCCTCGTTTTGTACCTCGGATACCACAGTTTGTAACGTCAATACAAGTGAGACAAACTACGTTACACTAGATACCAGGATACTCGGATTCGTAAGGATGTGTAATGTGTTTTTATGCATTCGTTCATAAAAAGATTACTAAAATGCACGGATGCAAAAATAAATACAGAGTGGCATATCCAAGATATCCCAACATTACCAACAATGCACTGCTCCACTAGAGTCCCCACCAGTGCATTCTTGGTAACGTTGCGATATGTTGGATATATGACTCTGTATCTTTTTCATCCGTACACTGGAGCGGTGTTTTGTTGGTAATTCAATCGTTGTCTCTCTTACCAATCAGACGGCACATCAGTTAGTTTGAAATAAAGGGGAGATAGTCAGCATTGTAAGGAATTGAAAGATGAAAACGAACCCACTTTGCCAGACTTTGGGCGCAACCGCAAGCTCCTTTTTGGAAACACCGCCTGTCACAGAACTAGGTAGGGTGATGACTTAAGACTGTGATTGTAGCTTAGGCTTCAAGTTCCGACCTGGCACAATTGGTATGGTTGGAAAGGTTGCTTAGTGAGGAATTGAAAGATGAAAACCGCAATATATTCAGATACTTCCTTCTCGAGATATTCTTGAGCATACGGACCCTCTTTAGGCGCAACCGCTAGCATCTTTTTGGAAACACCGCCTGTCACAGCACTGGGTAGGGTGATGACTTAAGACTGCGATTGTAGCTTAGGCTTCAAGTTCCGGCCCGGAGCACTTGGAGTGGTTGGAAAGAACGCTTAGTGAGGAATTGAAAGATGAAAACCGCAAAATATTCGGATGCTTCCTTCTCGAGATATTCTTGAGCATACGGACCCTCTTTAGGCGCAACCGCTAGCATCTTTTTGGAAACACCGCCTGTCACAGCACTGGGTAGGGTGATGACTTAAGACTGCGATTGTAGCTTAGGCTTCAAGTTCCGGTCTGGCACACTTGGTATAATTGGAAAGAACGCTTAGCTACAAATTGAAAGACGAAAACCGCAAAATATTCGGATACTTCCTTCTCGAGATATTCTTGAGCATACGGACCCTCTTTAGGCGCAACCGCTTGCTTCTTTTTGGAAACACCGCCTGTCACGGCACCGGGTAGGGTGATGACGAAGACTGCGATTGTAGCTTAGGCTTCAAGTTCCGGTCTGGCACACTTGGTATGGTTGGACAGAACGCTTAGCTACAAATTGAAAGATGAAAACCGCAAAATATTCGGATACTTCCTTCTCGAGATATTCTTGAGCATACGGACCCTCTTTAGGCGCAACCGCTAGCTTCTTTTTGGAAACACCGCCTGTCACGGCACCGGGTAAGGTGATGACTTAAGACTGCGATTGTAGCTTAGGCTTCAAGTTCCGGACTGGCACACTTGGTATGGTTGTGAAGGTTGCTTAGTGAGGAATTGAAAGATGAAAACCGCAAAATATTCGGATACTTCCTTCTCGAGATATTCTTGAGCATACGGACCCTCTTTAGGCGCAACCGTTAGCTCTCCTTTGAAAACACCGCCTGTCACGGCACCGGGTAGGGTGATGACTTAAGACTGCGATTGTAGCTTAGGCTTCAAGTTTCTGCCTGTCAAGCTTGGTATGGTTGGAAAGGTTGCTTACTGAGGAATTGAAAGATGAAGACCGAAAAATATTCCGATACTTCCTTCTCGAGATATTCTTGAGCATACGGACCCTCTTTAGGCGCAACCGCTAGCTCCTGTTTGGAAACACCGCCTGTCACGGCACCGGGTAGGATGATAACTTAAGACTGCGATTGTAGCTTAGGCTTCAAGTTCCGGCCTGGCACACTTGGTATGGTTGAGAAGGTTGCTTAGTGAGGAATTGAGATATGAAGACCGCAAAATATTCGGATACTTCCTTCTCGAGATATTCTTGAGCATACGGACCCTCTTTAGGCGCAACCGCTAGCCCTCTTTTGAAAACGCCGCCTGTCACGGTAGCGGGTAGGGTGATGACTTAAGACTGCGATTGTAGCTTAGGCTTCAAGTTCCGGACTGGCACACTTGGTATGGTTGTGAAGGTTGCTTAGTGAGGAATTGAAAGATGAAGACCGAAAAATATTCGGATACTTCCTTCTCGAGATATTCTTGAGCATACGGACCCTCTTTAGGCGCAACCGCTAGCTCCTTTTTGGAAACACCGCCTGTCATGGCACCGGGTAGGGTGATGACTTAAGACTGCGATTGTAGCTTAGGCTTCAAGTTCCGGCCTGGCACACTTGGTATGGTTGTGAAGGTTGCTTAGTGAGGAATTGGAAGATGAAAATCGCAAAATATTCGGATACTTCCTTCTCGAGATATTCTTGAGCATACGGACCATCTTTAGGCGCAACCGCTAGCTCCTTTTTGGAAACACTGCCTGTCACGGCACTGGATAGGATGATGACTTAAGACTGCGATTGTAGCTTAGGCTTCAACTTTCTGCCTGTCAACCTTTTTATGGTTAGAAAGGTTGCTTAGTGAGGAATTGAAAGATGAAAACCGCAAAATATTCGGATACTTCCTTCTCGAGATATTCTTGAGCATACGGACCCTTTTTAAGCGAAACCGCTAGCTCTCTTTTGCAAACACCGCCTGTCACGGCACAGAGTATGTGATGACTTAAGACTGCGATTGTAGCTTAGGCTTCAAGTTCTGGCCTGGCACACTTGGTATGGTTGTGAAGGTTCCTTAGTGAGGAATTGAAAGATGAAAACCGCAAAATATTCGGATACTTCCTTCTCGAGATATTCTTGAGCATACGGACCCTCTTTAGGCGCAACCGCTAGCTCCTTTTTGGAAACACCGCCTGTCATGGCACCGGGTAGGGTGATGACTTAAGACTGCGATTGTAGCTTAGGCTTCAAGTTCCGGCCTGGCACACTTGGTATGGTTGTGAAGGTTGCTTAGTGAGGAATTGGAAGATGAAAATCGCAAAATATTCGGATCCTTCCTTCTCGAGATATTCTTGAGCATACGGACCCTCTTTAGGCGCAACCGCTAGCTCCTTTTTGGAAACACTGCCTGTCACGGCACTGGATAGGATGATGACTTAAGACTGTGATTGTAGCTTAGGCTTCAACTTTCTGCTTCTCAAGTTTGGTATGGTTAGAAAGGTTGCTTAGTGAGGAATTTAAAGATGAAAACCGCAAAATATTCGGATACTTCCTTCTCGAGATATTCTTGAGCATACGGACCCTTTTTAGGCGCAACCGCTAGCTCTCTTTTGCAAACACCGCCTGTCACGGCACAGAGTATGTGATGACTTAAGACTGCGATTGTAGCTTAGGCTTCAAGTTCCGGACTGGCACACTTGGTATGGTTGTGAAGGTTGCTTAGTGAGGAATTGAAAGATGAAAACCGCAAAATATTCGGATACTTCCTTCTCGAGATATTCTTGAGCATACGGACCCTCTGTAGGCGCAACCGCTAGCTCTCTTTTGCAAACACCGCCTGTCACGATAGCGGCTAGGTTGATGACTTAAGACTGCGATTGTAGCTTAGGCTTCAAGTTCCGGCCTGGCACACTTGGTATGGTTGTGAAGGTTGCTTAGTGAGGAATTGAAAGATGAAAACCGCAAAATATTCGAATACTTCCTTCTCGAGATATTCTTGAGCATACTGATCCTCTTCAGGCGCAACCACTAGCTCTCTTTTGAAAACACCGCCTGTCACGGTAGCGGGTAGGGTGATGACTTAAGACTGCGATTGTAGCTTAGGCTTCAAGTTCCGGCCTGGCACTCTTGTGATGGTTGGAAAGGTTGCTTAGTGAGGAATTGAAAGATAAAAACCGTAAAATATTCGGATATTTCCTTCTAGAGATATTCTTGAGCATACGGACCCTCCTTAGGCGCAACCGCTAGCTCCTTTTTGGAAACACCGCCTGTCTTTACACCGGGTATGGTGATGACTTAAGACTGCGATTGTAGCTTAGGCTGCAAGTTCCGGCCTGGCACACTTGGTATGTTTTTGAAGGTTGCTTAGTGAGGAATTGAAAGATGAAAACCGCAAAATATTCGGATACTTCCTTTTCGAGATATTCTTGAGCATACGGACCCTCTTCAGGCGCAACGGCTTGCTCTCTTTTGCAAACACCACCTGTCATGGCACCGGGTAGGGCGATGACTTAAGACTGCGATTGTAGCTTAGGCTTCAAGTTCCGGCCTGGCACACTTGGTATGATTGGGAAGGTTGCTTAGTGAGGAATTGAAAGATGAAGACCGCAAAATATTCGAACGGATACTTCCTTCTCGAGATATTCTTGAGCATACGGACCCTTTTTAGGCGCAACCGCTAGCTCCTTTTTGGAAACACCGCCTGTCATGACACCGGGTAGGGTGATGACTTAAGACTGCGATTGTAGCTTAGGCTTCAAGTTCCGGCCTGGCACACTTGGTATGGTTGGGAAGGTTGCTTAGTGAGGAATTGAAAGATGAAGACCGCACAATATTCGGATACTTCCTTCTCGAGATATTCTTGAGCATACGGACGCTCTTTAGGCGCAACCGCTAGCTCTCTTTTGCAAACACCGCCTGTCACGGCACCGAGTATTGTGATGACTTAAGACTGCGATTGTAGCTTAGGCTTTAAGTTCCGGCCTGGCACACTTGGTATGGTTGTGAAGGTTGCTTAGAGAGGAATTGAAAGATGAAGATCGCAAAATATTCGAATACTTCCTTCTCGAGATAATGTTGAGCATACGGACCCTCTTCAGGCGCAAGGGCTTGCTCTCTTTTGAAAACACCGCCTGTCACGGTAGCGGGTAGGGTGATGACTTAAGACTGCGATTGTAGCTTAGGCTTCAAGTTCCGGCCTGGCACTATTGAGATGGTTGAAAAGGTTGCTTAGTGAGAAATTGAAAGATGAAAACCGCAAAATATTCGAACGGATACTTCCTTTTCGAGATATTGTTGAGCATACGGAACCTTTTTAGGCGCAACCGCTAGCTCCTTTTTGGAAACACCGCCTGTCACCGCACCAGGTAGGGTGATGACTTAAGACTGCGATTGTAGCTTAGGCTTCAAGTTCCGGCCTGGCACATTTGGTATGGTTGGGAAGGTTGCTTAGTGAGGAATTGAAAGATGAAGACCGCAAAATATTCGAACGGATACTTCCTTTTCGAGATATTGTTGAGCATACGGACCCTTTTTAGGCGCAACCGATAGCTCCTTTTTGGAAACACCGCCTGTCACGGTAGCGGGTAGGGTGATGACTTAAGACTGCGATTGTAGCTCAAGTTCAGGCCTGGCACACTTGGTATGGTTGGAAAGGTTGCTTAGTGAGAAATTGAAAGATGAAGACCGCAAAATATTTGGATACTTCCTTCTAGAGATATTCTTGAGCATACGAACCCTCCTCAGGCGCAACGGCTTGCTCTCTTTTGGAAACACCGCCTGTCATGGCACGGGGTAGGGCGATGACTTAAGACTGCGATTGTAGATTAGGCTTCAAGTTTAGGCCTGGCACTCTTGGTATGGTTAGAAAGGTTGCTTAGTGAGGAATTGAAAGATGAAGACCGCAAAAAAATCGGATATTTCCTTCTCGGGATATTCTTGAGCATACGGACCCTCTTTAGGCGCAACCGCTAGCTCCTTTTTGGAAACACCGCCCGTCACGGCACCGGGTAGAGTGATGACTTAAGACTGCGATTGTAGCTTAGGCTTCAAGTTTCAGCCTGGCACACTTGGTATGGTTGGAAAGGTTGCCTATAGAGGAATTGAAAGATGAAGACCGCAAAATATTCGGATACTTCCTTCTCGAGATATTCTTGAGCATACGGACCCTCTTTAGGCGCAACCGCTAGCTCTCTTTTGCAAACACCGCCTGTCACGGTAGCGGGTAGGGTGATGACTTAAGACTGCGATTGTAGCTTAGGCTTCAAGTTCCGGCCTGGCACACTTGGTATGGTTGGTAAGGTTGCTTAGTAAGGAATTGAAAGATGAAAACCGCAAAATATTTGGATACCTTCGTATTGATATATTCTTGAGCATACGGACCCTCTTTAGGCGCAACCGTTAGCTTTCTTTTGAAAACACCGCCTGTCACGGTAGCGTATAGGGTGATGACTTAAGACTGCGATTGTAGCTTAGGCTTCAAGTTCCGGCCTGGCACACTTGGTATGGTTGTGAAGGTTGCTTAGTGAGGAATTGAAAGATGAAAACCGCAAAATATTCGAATACTTCCTTCTCGAGATGTTCTTGAGCATACCGATCCTCTTCAGGCGCAACCACTAGCTCTCTTTTGAAAACACCGCCTGTCACGGTAGCGGGTAGGCTGATGACTCAAGATTGCGATTGTAGCTTAGGCTTCAAGTTCCGGCCTGGCACTCTTGAGATGGTTAGAAAGGTTGCTTAGTGAGGAATTGAAAGATGAAAACCGCAAAATATTCGGATACTTCCTTCTCGAGATATTCTTGAGCATACGGACCCTCCTTAGGCGCAACCGCTAGCTCCTTTTTGAAAACACCGCCTGTCTTTACACCGGGTAGGGTGATGACTTAAGACTGCGATTACAGCTTAGCCTGCAATTTCCGGCCTGGCACACTTGGTATGGTTGTGAATGTTGGTTAGTGAGAAATTGAAAGATGAAGACCGCAAAATATTCGGATACTTCCTTCTCGAGATATTCTTGAGCATACGGACCCTCTTCAGGCGCAACGGCTTGCTCTCTTTTGCAAACACCGCCTGTCATGGCACCGGGTAGGGCAATGACTTAAGACTGCGATTGTAGCTTAGGCTTCAAGTTCCGGCCTGGCACACTTGGTATGGTTGGAAAGGTTGCTTGGTTTACGAATTGAAAGATGAAGACCGCAAAATATTCGGATACTTCCTTCTAGAGATATTCTTGAGCATACGGACCGTCTTTAGGCGCAACCGCTAGCTCCTTTTTGAAAACAGCGCCTGTCATGGCACCGGGTAGGGTGATGACTTAAGACTGCGATTATAGCTTAGGCGTCAGTTCGGCCTGGCACACTTGGTATGGTTAGAAAGGTTGCTTAGTGAGGAATTGAAAGATGAAGACCGCAAAATATTCGGATACTTTCTTCCCTAGATATTCTTGAGCATACGGACCCTCCTTAGGCGCAACCGCTAGCTCCTTTTTGCAAACACCCCCTGTCATGGCACAGGGTAGGGTGATGACTTAAGACTGCGATTGTAGCTTAGGCTTCAAGTTCCGGCCTGGTACACTTGGTATGGTTGTGAAGGTTGTTTAGTGAGAAATTGAAAGATGAAAACCGCAAAATATTCGGATACTTCCTTCTCGAGATATTCTTGATCATACGGACCCTCTTCAGGCGCAACGGCTTGCACTCTTTTGCAAACACCGCCTGTCATGGCACCGGATAGGGCGATGACTTAAGACTGCGATTGTAGCTTAGGCTTCAAGTTCCGGCCTGGCACACTTGGTATGGTTGGAAAGGTTGCTTAGTAAGGAATTGAAAGATGAAGACCGCAAAATATTCGGATACTTTCTTCCCTAGATAGTCTTGAGCATACGGACCCTCTTTAGGCGCAACCGCTAGCTCCTTTCTAGAAACACCGCCTGTCATGGCACCGGGTAGGGTGATGACTTAAGACTGCGATTGTAGGTTAGGCTTCAAGTTCCGGCCTGGCACACTTGGTATGGTTGGTAAGGTTTCTTAGTGAGGAATTGAAAGATGAAAACCGCAAAATAGTCGGATACTTCCTTCTCGAGATATTCTTGAGCATACGGACCCTCTTTAGGCGCAACCGCTAGCTCTCTTTTGCAAACACCGCCTGTCACGGTACCGTGTAGGATGATGACTTAAGACTGCGATTGTAGCGTAGGCTTCAAGTTCCGGCCTGGCACACTTGGTATGGTTGGGAAGGTTGCTTAGTGAGGCATTGAAAGATGAAGACCGCAAAATATTCGAACGGATACTTCCTTATCGAGATATTCTTGAGTAACGGACCCTCTTAAGGCGAAACCGCTAGGTCTCTTTTGCAAACACCGCCTGTCTCGTTAGCGCATAGGGTGATGACTTAAGACTGCGATTGTAGCTTAGGCTTCAAGTTCCGGCCTGGCACACTTGGTATGGTTGGAAAGTTTGCTTAGTGAGGAATTGAAAGATGAAGACCGCAAAATATTCGAACGGATACTTCCTTCTTGAGATATTCTTGAGCATACGGACCCTCTTCAGGCGCAACCGCTAGCTCTCTTTTGCAAACACCACCTGTTACCGCACCGGGTAAGATGATGACTTAAGACTGCGATTGTAGCTAGCTTAGTTTTCAAGTTCTGGCCTGGCAATCTTGGTATGGTTGGAAAGGTTGCTTAATGAGGAATTGAAAGATGAAGACCGCAAAATATTCGGATACTTCTTTCTCGAGATATTTTTGAGCATACGGACCCACTTTAGGCGCAACCGCTAGCCCTCTTTTAAAACACCGCCTGTCACGGTAGCGGGTAGGGTGATGACTTAAGACTGCGATTGTAGCTTAGGCTTCAAGTTCCGGCCTGGCACACTTGGTATGGTTGGAAAGGTTGCTTAGTGAGGAATTGAAAGATGAAGACCGCAAAATATTCGAACGGATACTTCCTTCTTGAGATATGCTCGAGCATACGGACCGTCTTTAGGCGCAACCGCTAGCTCCTTTTTGAAAACAGCGCCTGTCATGGCACCTGGTAGGGTGATGACTTAAGACTGCGATTATAGCTTAGGCGTCAAGTTCCGGCCTGTTCTAGTGGAGGCACTTAGAAAGGTTGCTTAGTGAGGAATTGAAAGATGAAGACCGCAAAATATTCGGATACTTCCTTCTAGAGATATTCTTGAGCATACGGACCCTCCTTAGGCGCAACCGCTAGCTCCTTTTTGCAAACACCCCCTGTCATGGCACAGGGTAGGGTGATGACTTAAGACTGCGATTGTAGCTTAGGCTTCAAGTTCCGGCCTGGTACACTTGGTATGGTTGTGAAGGTTGTTTAGTGAGAAATTGAAAGATGAAAACCGCAAAATATTCGGATACTTCCTTCTCGAGATATTCTTGATCATACGGACCCTCTTCAGGCGCAACGGCTTGCACTCTTTTGCAAACACCGCCTGTCATGGCACCGGATAGGGCGATGACTTAAGACTGCGATTGTAGCTTAGGCTTCAAATTCCGGCCTGGCACACTTGGTATGGTTGGAAAGGTTGCTTAGTAAGGAATTGAAAGATGAAGACCGCAAAATATTCGGATACTTTCTTCCTTAGATAGTCTTGAGCATACGGACCCTCTTTAAGCGCAACCGCTAGCTCCATTTTAGAAACACCGCCTGTCATGGAACCGGGTAGGGTGATGACTTAAGACTGCGATTGTAGGTTAGGCTTCAAGTTCCGGCCTGGCACACTTGGTATGGTTGGGAAGGTTTCTTAGTGAGGAATTTAAAGATGAAAACCGCAAAATAGTCGGATACTTCCTTCTCGAGATATTCTTGAGCATACGGACCCTCTTTAGGCGCAACCGCTCTCTTTTGCAAACACCGCCTGTCACGGTACCGTGTAGGATGATGACTTAAGACTGCGATTGTAGCGTAGGCTTCAAGTTCCGGCCTGGCACACTTGGTATGGTTGTGAAGGTTGCTTAGTGAGGAATTGAAAGATGAAAACCGCAAAATATTCGAATACTTCCTTCTCGAGATATTCTTGAGTAACGGACCCTCTTAAGGCGAAACCGCTAGGTCTCTTTTGCAAACACCGCCTGTCTCGTTAGCGCCTAGGGTGATGACTTAAGACTGCGATTGTAGCTTAGGCTTCAAGTTCCGGCCTGGCACACTTGGTATGGTTGGAAAGTTTGCTTAGTGAGGAATTGAAAGATGAAGACCGCAAAATATTCGAACGGATACTTCCTTCTTGAGATATTCTTGAGCATACGGACCCTCTTCAGGCGCAACCGCTAGCTCTCTTTTGCAAACACCACCTGTTACCGCACCGGGTAAGATGATGACTTAAGACTGCGATTGTAGCTAGCTTAGTTTTCAAGTTCTGGCCTGGCAATCTTGGTATGGTTGGAAAGGTTGCTTAGTGAGGAATTGAAAGATGAAGACCGCAAAATATTCGGATACTTCTTTCTCGAGATATTTTTGAGCATACGGACCCACTTTAGGCGCAACCGCTAGCCCTCTTTTCAAACACCGCCTGTCACGGTAGCGGGTAGGGTGATGACTTAAGACTGCGATTGTAGCTTAGGCTTCAAGTTCCGGCCTGGCACACTTGGTATGGTTGGAAAGGTTGCTTAGTGAGGAATTGAAAGATGAAGACCGCAAAATATTCGGATACTTCCTTCTCGAGATATTCTTGAGCATACGGACCGTCTTTAGGCGCAACCGCTAGCTCCTTTTTGAAAACAGCGCCTGTCATGGCACCGGGTAGGGTGATGACTTAAGACTGCGATTATAGCTTAGGCGTCAAGTTCTGGCCTGGCACACTTGGTATGGTTAGAAAGGTTGCTTAGTGAGGAATTGAAAGATGAAGACCGCAAAATATTCGGATACTTCCTTCTAGAGATATTCTTGAGCATACGGACCCTCCTTAGGCGCAACCGCTAGCTCCTTTTTGCAAACACCCCCTGTCATGGCACAGGGTAGGGTGATGACTTAAGACTGCGATTGTAGCTTAGGCTTCAAGTTCCGGCCTGGTACACTTGGTATGGTTGTGAAGGTTGCTTAGTGAGAAATTGAAAGATGAAAACCGCAAAATATTCGGATACTTCCTTCTCGAGATATTCTTGATCATACGGACCCTCTTCAGGCGCAACGGCTTGCACTCTTTTGCAAACACCGCCTGTCATGGCACCGGATAGGGTGATGACTTAAGACTGCGATTGTAGCTTAGGCTTCAAGTTTCGGCCTGGCACACTTGGTATGGCTGGGAAGGTTGCTTAGTAAGGAATGGAAGGATGAAAATCGCAAAATATTCGGATACTTCCTTCTCGAGATATTCTTTAGCATACGGACCCTCTTTAGGCGCAACCGCTAGCTCCTTTTTGGAAACACCGCCTGTCATGGCACCGGGTAGGGTGATGACTTAAGACTGCGATTGTAGCTTAGGCTTCAAGTTTTGGCCTGACACACTTGGTATGGGTGAAAAGGTTGCTTAATGAGGTATTGAAAGATGAAGACCGCAAAATATTCGGACACTTCCTTCTCGAGATATTCTTGAGCATACGGACCCTCTTTAGGCGCAACCGCTAGCTCCTTTTGGGAAACACCGCCTGTGATTGCACCGGGTAGGGTGATGACTTATATTTAAGACTGCGATTGTAGCTTAGGCTTCAAGTTCCGGCCTGGCACACTTGGTATGGTTGGGAAGGTTGCTTAGTGAGAAATTGAAAGATGAAGACCGCAAAATATTCGGATACTTCCTTCTAGAGATATTCTTGAGCATACGGACCCTCTTCATGCGCAACCGCTAGCTCCTTTTTGGAAACACCGCCTGTCACGGCACCGTGTAGAATGATGACTTAAGACTGCGATTGTAGCTTAGGCTTCAAGTTTTGGCCTGGCACGCTTGGTATGATTGGAAAGGTTGTTTAGTGAGGAATTGAAAGATGAAGACCGAAAATATTCGGATACTTCCTTCTCGAGATATTCTTGAGCATACGGACCCTCTTTAGGCGCAACCGCTAGGTCTCTTTTGCAAACACCGCCCGTCACGGTAGCGGGTAGGGTGATGAGTTAAGACTGCGATTGTAGCTTAGGCTTCAAGTTTTGGCCTGGCACGCTTGGTATGATTGGAAAGGTTGTTTAGTGAGGAATTGAAAATGAAGACCGCAAAATTTTCGGATACTTCCTTCTCGAGATATTCTTGAGCAACCGGACCCTCTTTAGGCGCAACCGCTAGGTCTCTTTTGCAAACACCGCCCGTCACGGCACCGAGTATTGTGATAACTTAAGACTGCGATTGTAGCTTAGGCTTCAAGTTTTGGCCTGGCACACTTGGTATGGTTGGAAAGGTTGCTTAGTGAGAAATTGAAAGATGAAGACCGCAAAATATTCGGATATTCCTTCTCGAGATATTCTTGAGCATACGGACCCTCTTTAGGCGCAACCGCTAGCTCCTTTTTGGAAACACCGCCTGTCATGGCACCGGGTAGGGTGATGACTTAAGACTGCGATTATAGCTTAGGCTTCAAGTTTCGGCCTGACACACTTGGTATGGGTGGGAAGGTTGCTTCATGAGGTATTGAAAGATGAAGACCGCAAAATATTCGGACACTGCCTTCTCGAGATATTCTTGAGCATACGGACCCTGTTCAGGCGCAACCGCTAGCTCCTGTTTGGAAACACCGCCTGTGATTGCACCGGGTAGGGTGATGACTTATATTTAAGACTGCGATTGTAGCTTAGGCTTCAAGTTCCGGCCTGGCACACTTGGTATGGTTGGAAAGGTTGCTTAGTGAGGAATTGAAAGATGAAGACCGCAAAATATTCCGATACTTCCTTCTCGAGATATTCTTGAGCATACGGACCCTCTTTAGGCGCAACCGCTAGCTCCTTTTTGGAAACACCGCCTGTCACCTTAGTGGGTAGGGAGATGACTTAAGACTGCGATTGTAGGTAAGGCTTCAAGTTCCGGCCTGGAATACTTGGTATGGTTGGAAAGGTTGCTTAGTGAGGAATTGAAAGATGAAGACCGCAAAATATTCGGATACTTCCTTCTCGAGATATTCTTGAGCATACGGACCCTCTTTAGGCGCAACCGCTAGCTCTCTTTTGCAAACACCGCCTGTCACGGCACTGGGTAGGATGATGACTTAAGACTGCGATTGTAGCTTAGGCTTCAAGTTCTGGCCTGGCACACTTAGTATGGTTTGAAAGGTTGTTTGGTGAGGAATTGAAAGATGAAAACCACAAAATATTCGGATACTTCCTTCTCGAGATATTCTTGAGCATACGGACCCTCTTTAGGCGTAGCCGCTAGCTCTCTTTTGCAAACACCGCCTGTCACGGCACCGGGTAGGATGATGACGACAGACTGCGATTATAGCTTAGGCTTCAAGTTTCGGCCTGGCACGCTTGGTTTGATTGGGAAGGTTGCTTAGTGAGGAATTGAAAGATGAAGACCGCAAAATATTCGGATACTTCCTTCTCGAGATATTCTTGAGCATACGGACCCTCTTTAGGCGCAACCGCTTGCTCTCTTTTGCAAACACCGCCTGTCATGGCACCGGGTAGGGCAATGACTTAAGACTGCGATTGTAGCTTAGGCTTCAAGTTCCGGCCTGGCACACTTGGTATGGTTGGAAAGGTTGCTTATAGAGGAATTGAAAGATGAAGACCGCAAAATATTCGAACGGATACTTCCTTCTTGAGATATTCTTGAGCATACGGACCCTCTTCAGGCGCAACCGCTAGCTCTCTTTTGCAAACACCACCTGTTACCGCACCGGGTAAGATGATGACTTAAGACTGCGATTGTAGCTAGCTTAGTTTTCAAGTTCTGGCCTGGCAATCTTGGTATGGTTGGAAAGGTTGCTTAGTGAGGAATTGAAAGATGAAGACCGAAAATATTCGGATACTTCCTTCTCGAGATATTTTTGAGCATACGGACCCACTTTAGGCGCAACCGCTAGCTCTCTTTTAAAACACCGCCTGTCACGGTAGCGGGTAGGGTGATGACTTAAGACTGCGATTGTAGCTTAGGCTTCAAGTTCCGGCCTGGCACACTTGGTTTGGTTGGAAAGGTTGCTTAGTGAGGAATTGAAAGATGAAGACCGCAAAATATTCGGATACTTCCTTCTAGAGATATTCTTGAGCATACGGACCGTCTTTAGGCGCAACCGCTAGCTCCTTTTTGAAAACAGCGCCTGTCATGGCACCGGGTAGGGTGATGACTTAAGACTGCGATTATAGCTTAGGCGTCAAGTTCCGGCCTGGCACACTTGGTATGGTTAGAAAGGTTGCTTAGTGAGGAATTGAAAGATGAAGACCGCAAAATATTCGGATACTTTCTTCTCTAGATATTCTTGAGCATACGGACCCTCCTTAGGCGCAACCGCTAGCTCCTTTTTGCAAACACCCCCTGTCATGGCACAGGGTAGGGTGATGACTTAAGATCCAGTTGTAGCTTAGGCTTCAAGTTCCGGCCTGGTACACTTGGTATGGTTGTGAAGGTTGCTTAGTGAGAAATTGAAAGATGAAAACCGCAAAATATTCGGATACTTCCTTCTCGAGATATTCTTGATCATACGGACCCTCTTCAGGCGCAACGGCTTGCACTCTTTTGCAAACACCGCCTGTCATGGCACCGGATAGGGTGATGACTTAAGACTGCGATTGTAGCTTAGGCTTCAAGTTTCGGCCTGGCACACTTGGTATGGCTGGGAAGGTTGCTTAGTAAGGAATGGAAGGATGAAAATCGCAAAATATTCGGATACTTCCTTCTCGAGATATTCTTTAGCATACGGACCCTCTTTAGGCGCAACCGCTAGCTCCTTTTTGGAAACACCGCCTGTCATGGCACCGGGTAGGGTGATGACTTAAGACTGCGATTGTAGCTTAGGCTTCAAGTTTTGGCCTGACACACTTGGTATGGGTGAAAAGGTTGCTTAATGAGGTATTGAAAGATGAAGACCGCAAAATATTCGGACACTTCCTTCTCGAGATATTCTTGAGCATACGGACCCTCTTTAGGCGCAACCGCTAGCTCCTTTTTGGAAACACCGCCTGTGATTGCACCGGGTAGGGTGATGACTTATATTTAAGACTGCGATTGTAGCTTAGGCTTCAAGTTCCGGCCTGGCACACTTGGTATGGTTGGGAAG
>NC_049991.1:5137584-5139402 GCF_000003815.2 Branchiostoma floridae | reverse complement strand
GAGTATTGTGATAACTTAAGACTGCGATTGTAGCTTAGGCTTCAAGTTTTGGCCTGGCACACTTGGTATGGTTGGAAAGGTTGCTTAGTGAGAAATTGAAAGATGAAGACCGCAAAATATTCGGATATTCCTTCTCGAGATATTCTTGAGCATACGGACCCTCTTTAGGCGCAACCGCTAGCTCCTTTTTGGAAACACCGCCTGTCATGGCACCGGGTAGGGTGATGACTTAAGACTGCGATTATAGCTTAGGCTTCAAGTTTCGGCCTAGCACACTTGGTATGGTTGGGAAGGTTGCTTAGTGAGGAATTGAAAGATGAAAACCGCAAAATAGTCGGATACTTCCTTCTCGAGATATTCTTGAGCATACGGACCCTCTTTAGGCGCAACCGCTAGCTCTCTTTTGCAATCACCGCCTGTCTCGTTAGCGCCTAGGGTGATGACTTAAGACTGCGGTTGTAGCTTAGGCTTCAAGTTTCGGCCTGGCACGCTTGGTATAGTTGGGAAGGTTACTTAGTGAGAAATTAAAAGATGAAAACCGAAAAATATTCGAATACTTCCTTCTCGAGATATTCTTGAGCATACGGACCCACTTTAGGCGCAACCGCTAGCTCTCTTTGGCAACGCCGCCTGTCACGGTAGCGGGTAGGGTGATGACTTAAGACTGCGATTGTAGCTTAGGCTTCAAGTTCCGGCCTGGCACACTTGGTATGGTTGGGGAGGTTGCTTAGTGAGGAATTGAAAGATGAAGACCTCAATATATTCGGATACTTCCTTCTAGATATATTCTTGAGCATACGGACCCTCTTTAGGCGCAACCGCTAGCTCCTTTTTGGAAACACCGCCTGTCATGGCACTGGGTAGGATGATGAAGTAAGCCTCTTTAGGCGCAACCGCTAGCCCTCTTTTAAAACACCGCCTGTCACGGTAGCGGCTAGGGTGATGACTTAAGACTGCGATTATAGCTTAGGCTTCAAGTTTCGGCCTGGCACACTTGGTATGGCTGGGAAGGTTGCTTAGTAAGGAATTGAAGGATGAAAATCGCAAAATATTCGGATACTTCCTTCTCGAGATATTCTTTAGCATACGGACCCTCTTTAGGCGCAACCGCTAGCTCCTTTTTGGAAACACCGCCTGTCATGGCACCGGGTAGGGTGATGACTTAAGACTGCGATTGTAGCTTAGGCTTCAAGTTCCCGCCTGACACACTTGGTATGGGTGGGAAGGTTGCTTCATGAGGTATTGAAAGATGAAGACCGCAAAATATTCGGACACTTCCTTCTCGAGATATTCTTGAGCATACGGACCCTCTTCAGGCGCAACCGCTAGCTCCTTTTTGGAAACACCGCCTGTGATTGCACCGGGTAGGGTGATGACTTATATTTAAGACTGCGATTGTAGCTTAGGCTTCAAGTTCCGGCCTGGCACACTTGGTATGGTTGGAAAGGTTGCTTAGTGAGGAATTGAAAGATGAAGACCGCAAAATATTCCGATACTTCCTTCTCGAGATATTCTTGAGCATACGGACCCTCTTTAGGCGCAACCGCTAGCTCCTTTTTGGAAACACCGCCTGTCACCTTAGTGGGTAGGGAGATGACTTAAGACTGCGATTGTAGGTAAGGCTTCAAGTTCCGGCCTGGAATACTTGGTATGGTTGGAAAGGTTGCTTAGTGAGGAATTGAAAGATGAAGACCGCAAAATATTCGGATACTTCCTTCTCGAGATATTCTTGAGCATACGGACCCTCTTTAGGCGCAACCGCTAGCTCTCTTTTGCAAACACCGCCTGTCACGGCACTGGGTAGGATGATGACTAAGA
>NC_049991.1:5116178-5137005 GCF_000003815.2 Branchiostoma floridae | reverse complement strand
GCGCAACCGCTAGCTCCTTTTTGGAAACACCGCCTGTCATGGTAGCGGGTAGGGAGATGACTTAAGACTGCGATTGTAGCTTAGGCTTCAATTTCCGGCCTGGCACGCTTGGAATGATTGGTAAGGTTGCTTAGTGAGGGATTGAAAGTTGAAGACCGCAAAATATTCGGATACTTCCTTCTCGAGATATTCTTGAGCATACGGACCCTCTTTAGGCACAACCGCTAGCTCTCTTTTGCAAACACCGCCTGTCACGGTAGCGGGTAGGGTGATGACTTAAGACTGCGATTGTAGCTTAGGCTTCAGTTCTGGCCTGGCACACTTGGTATGGTTGGGAAGGTTGCTTAGTGAGAAATTGAAAGGTGAAAACCGCAAAATAGTCCGATACTTCATTCTCGAGATATTCTTGAGCATACGGACCCTCTTTAGGCGCAACCGCTAGCTCCTTTTTGGAAACACCGCCTGTCATGGCATCGGGTAGTGTGATGACTTAAGACTGCGATTATAGCTTAGGCTTCAAGTTCCGGCCTGGCACACTTGGTATGGTTGGGAAGATTGCTTATTGAGGAATTGAAAGATGAAAACTGCAAAATATTCGGATACTTCCTTCTCGAGATATGCTTGACCATACGGACCCTCTTTAGGCGCAACCGCTAGCTCTCTTTTGCAAACACCATCTGTCACGGTAGCGGGTAGGGTGATGACTTAAGACTGCGAGTGTAGCTTAGGCTTCAAGTTCCGGCCTGGCACGCTTGGTATGGTTGGAACGATTTCGTTGTGAGGAATTGAAAGATGAAAACCGCAAAATATTCGGATACTTCCTTCTCGAGATATTCTTGAGCATACGGACCCTCTTTAGGCACAACCGCTAGCTCCTTTTTGGAAACACCGCCTGTCACGGTAGCGGGTAGGGTGATGACTTAAGACTGCGATTGTAGCTTAGGCTTCAAGTTCCGGCCTGGCACACTTGGTATGGTTGGAACGGTTGCTTAGTGAGGAATTGAAAGATGAAAACTGCAAAATATCCGGATACATTCTTCTCGAGATATTCTTGAGCATACGGACCCTCTTTAGGCGCAACCGCTAGCTCTCTTATGCAAACAACGCCTGTCAAGGCACCGAGTATTGTGATGACTTAAGACTGCGATTGTAGCTTAGGCTTCAAGTTCCGGCCTGGCACGCTAGGTATGGTTGGAAAGGTTGCTTAGTGAGGAATTGAAAGATGAACACTGCAAAATATTCGGATACTTCCTTCTCGAGATATTCTTGAGCATACGGACCCTCTTTAGGCGCAACCGCTAGCTCTCTTATGCAAACAACGCCTGTCAAGGCACCGAGTATTGTGATGACTTAAGACTGCGATTGTAGCTTAGGCTTCAAGTTCTGGCCTGGCACACTTGGTATGGTTGGGAAGGCTGCTTAGTGAGGAATTGAAAGATGAAAACCGCAAAATATTCGGATACTTCCTTCTCGAGATATTCTTGAGCATACGGACCCTCTTTAGGCGCAACCGCTAGCTCCTTTTTGGAAACACCGCCTGTCACGGTAGCGGGTAGGGTGATGACTTAAGAGTGTGATTGTAGCTTAGACTTCAAGTTCCGGCCTGGCATACTTGGTATGGTTGGAACGGTTGCTTAGTGAGGAATTGAAAGATGAAAACCGCAAAATATTCGGATACTTCCTTCTCGAGATATTCTTGAGCATACGGACCCTCTTTAGGCGCAACCGCTAGCTCCTTTTTGGAAACACCGCCTGTCACGGTAGCGGGTAGGGTGATGACTTAAGACTGCGATTGTAGCTTAGACTTCAAGTTCCGGCTTGGCATACTTGGTATGGTTGGAAAGATTGCTTAGTGAGGAATTGAAAGATGAAAACCGCAAAATATTCGTACACTTCCTTCTCGAGATATTCTTGAGCATACGGACCCTCTTTAGGCGCAACCGCTAGCTATCTTTTGCAAACACCGCCTGTCACAGCACCGAGTAGGATGATGACTTAAGACTGCGATTGTAGCTTAGGCTTCAAGTTCCGGCCTGGCACACTTGGTATGGTTGGGAAGGTTGCTTAGTGAGGAATTGAAAGATGAAGACCGCAAAATATTCCGATACTTCCTTCTCGAGATATTCGTGAGCATACCGATCCATTTTAGGCACAACCGCTAGCTCTCTTTTGCAAACATCGCCTGTCACGGTAGCTGGTAGGGTGATGACTTAAGACTGCGATTGTAGCTTAGGCTTCAAGTTTCGGCCTGGCACACTTGGTATGGTTGGGAAGGTTGCTTTGTGAGGAATTGAAAGATGAAAACTGCAAAATATTCGAATACTTCCTTCTCGAGATATTCTTGAGCATACGGACCCTCTTTAGGCGCAACCGCTAGCTCCTTTTTGGAAACACCGCCTGTCATGGCACCGGGTAGGGTGATAACTTAAGACTGCGATTGTAGCTTAGGCTTCAAGTTCCGGCCTGGCACACTTGGTATGGTTGGGAAGGTTGCTTAGTGAGGAATTGAAAGATGAAGACCGCAAAATATTCGGATACTTCCTTCTCGAGATATTCGTGAGCATACGGACCCTCTTTAGGCGCAACCGCTAGCTCTCTTTTGCAAACATCGCCTGTCACGGTAGCTGGTAGGGTGATGACTTAAGACTGCGATTGTAGCTTAGGCTTTCAGTTCCGGCCTGGCACACTTGGTATGGTTGGGAAGGTTGCTTTGTGAGGCCTTGAAAGATGAAAACCGCAAAATATTCGGATACTTCCTTCTCGAGATATTCTTGAGCATACGGACCCTCAAAATATTCGGATACTTCTTCTGAGATATTCTTGAGCATACGGACCCAAGTTCCGGCCTGGCATACTTGGTATGGTTGGAAAGGTTGCTTTGTGAGGAATTGAAAGATGAAGACCGCAAAATATTCCGATACTTCCTTCTCGAGATATTCTTGAGCATACGGACCCTCTTTAGGCGCAACCACTAACTTCTTTTGGGAAACACCGTCTGTCACGGCACCGGGTAGGGTGATGACTTAAGACTGCGATTGTAACTTAGGCTTCAAGTTCCGTCCTGGCACACTTGGTATTATCGAAAGTTCCCTTAGTGAGAAATCGAAGGGTGAAGACCGTAGTTCAATCGGATACATCCTTAGTTAGGAATATTCAGTGTCATCTTTGTTAATACCGCATTATGCACCCCATCTTCCTCTGAGGAATCCTCTTACGATTCCTTCGAGGATTCCTCTGACGATTTTTCTGAGGATTCGTCGTAATTGTCACACGACGCCATCATGGCCGTCAAAGGCGGTCGGCAACTGCTCTCTGCTTCCGTTCTCTTCCTCTCTTTGGAAGCCCCTTTCTCTACCTCCCTGTAATTGATGAAAGAATTCACAAGTAATTTTCAGGATCTTGGAAAGAAACACATTATATTAAGCTTCATTAGAGAATCCCTCTATTTTTTACAGTTCTTTTTGGGGAGAGAAAAAAATATATCCATAGCTGAATCGTCGCTCATATCGAGATATTACTCTCCAAGAAGAGGTTCGGGTTTTTACGTGTTTTAGGTGTTTTATTCTGCTCTATATTTTGTGCCGTTTTGTCCCATTCCACTGGCCAATAGAAAGCCTAACAAAAACGCTTTGAACACGTCAAAAACAACTAGCCCACCAAACCTCTGCTTGAGAATCAGAGTACAGAATACCACAACAAAACATTTGGCGACACTCACCTCGCGACCTCTGTCGGGCATGCAGAGGGAAGACGATCAGCAAAAACCAGTAGTATACGGTTGATATTGAATGATGTGTTCACTTTATTGCTGACAAAATATAACGTCCGAGCTCCGGTAGAGTTTTCTGTGGACTTGAAGCAGGGTCTACCCTTTGTACCATTGCGGACAGGTGTGTATTGCTGCTTTCACACGTCATGCATCAAAAAAGACGGGACCTTCTTAGCATGACGTCATAATGACGTGATCGCCATTTGTGGGCGTAATCTAAAACGTGCAGTGCTGCAAAGGTCAGTGTTCAATTTTACCTTGCCATATGTGCGAATTTCTCGTTTTGAGTTGTCAAACTTACTGCTTTCGGGTTTTAACCATCAAAGTTTTTGTTGTTGTGGGTGTACAGTTCGGTAACCAAGCACAAAAATCGCATTTGTTTGCCTCGTTTAACAATATGTACACAGCCTGCCATTACAAAGCCAAGTGATAAGCCGCTCTCTACGAAGTAGGCGTGTCGAAATACTCCGTTTTTAAGTTTCTTCTCGGAGGCACTAGCGGTTTGGATATACTATAGCAAAATAGCACTGCTCCAAGTATCCATGGTTCGGTGTACAACAACCTTTGCCGGTACTAGAGAATTAATCTTAGCCGATCGATGTTGAAAATCGCGAATCGGCGATCAGCCCAAACATTAAGTGCCAGATCATCGATGTTTAACATTAGACATCCATGCAAAAAGATACATCAAATAACAGTTACCCAAGCAACTGGATATGGTGGCGGAAACGTTCAGATGTTTCAGGTAGCATCCACTACCTTTCGTCAGTGACACTCAGGGTTAAGGTAGAGGATAGACACTGACGAAAGATTGTGAATGCTACCTGAAACGTCTGACGGTTTCCAGAATCATATTCAGTTGCTTGAGTATTTGGTGTAAAAGGCAGCACCGCTGGAAGCCTGCAAAGAGACTAAGTAAGGGGTCACGCTTTGCTGTTATCACAGTCCTCTCTCACACTGTTGCATCACGGTACCACATTACAAATTCACAGCCTTTCCGTCCGAATACATCCTCTTCGAATCACTGTGCTATTTGCAGGTAAGTTGTACTTGTAGATCTTGATTTGAACAGAAGTAGGTTTACATCTGTTTGTGTTACATCTAGGCTATAAAGATGAAAGTACTATATACATACTATACCGTAATCAATGAAATATTTCAACATGTCTTTTTTTTTCAGTTTTCAGTTTAGTCATGACAACAGATTTGCAGGTAACACAGGTTACCTGAATTGCACTGAAGTTACAATGATCACGTTATCTGCAACAATTACATTATATACATTAGGGCGTACATGCTGATATTCAAAAAAACATACAAACATTTGCCTTAGTTGACAATCCAAACACAACATTAACAAAACGACGTAGAAGTCCAGGGAATATAATATTCTCTTAAAGTTTAGTCATTATGTACAGTGTTGCCTATGTCTTTGGATAACAAGCAACGGTGGTGAACTCTTCAAATTTAGTTTTCTCTTAGGACATAAGACATCGAAACGTCAGCAAGTGAGAAAAAAACTGGTTGTGTAAAAGAAACCTCTTTTATGTCGTATGATCTACCATCCTGATGAAATTATTTCCCTTAGCTCTTTGAGATGGCCAGCCTGGTTGAACTTCTCGACGCTAAGACCATTCTCGTCGGAGTTCTCCTCCCGGTACTTCTGTACGTGGTGTCTGTGGTCCTAAAGTCTGTCTTGTGGCGATGGAAGACCATGCGTCTGGGAAGCAGGTTCCCCTCCCCTCCCTACCACTGGATCTACGGTAACAATCACCTGGTTTGTCACCGGAACGTTCTTATAATTACAACGTATCAGATTCGTGGTATATCAAAACATAGTTTAATCTTCCAGCCTCTCGAGAAAATATCGTCGTGGGAAAGAGACGTGCACTCTAGTGGCATAGATTGACAACTATGGCTGAATGTGAGGTAACGGGAGGTGCCCCAACACGGTACGCTTTTTCTTGCGCTCAAACTCATGGCGCTCCATCGCTAGTTGCCTGAGAGTGGTCAAATTTTGATGACTGAATTTTTTACACATAGATTTGAACAACATACTTGAATAAGAAATGCATTCATGTGGTTCATGAACCTTTCGCGCTGCATGTTACAAGCGGCAAACACTGTGAGACAATTTCGTGTATGTAACCTTCCAATTTTGTGCTACGCTGGACAGTGTGCCTAACTCGGTACGCTTTTTTTACATTTTGCTCTCTTCAGAAGTAAGTGGTAAATTTAAGTACACAGAAAAAAATTAATTATATGATATTTTAGCTTTCTTTTGACAGTAAAATCGTGACTGTATGTACTTCTTGTCTCACATGAGGAAGGCTGTACGTAGAACAATCCAGCTCATGTTTTTACGGGCAATGGGCTGAATGCACTGATTGTGAATGACCGACTAAAAAAAACCATTACGAAAAAAAGACACCGCTAACATCAACAAAACTCGGTCTGATTATATGAAAATATCATCTACATCTCTCTATCAAGTCTTATTTTCATAGACAGCACGAATCATTTGTTACAGTCAAATAAATCTTTGGAGCGTACTCTAGTCTGTCACCTTCACGGCCACACTCCCTTGGGAGTACAATGGTGGCAATGTTTATGTCGCTTCCTTTTGGTTGCTTTTCTACTCAACAGACATTTGAAGACCCATATTCATAGTGTTTTATGGAGCTTTATTTATGTGTATCATGGCAGTTGTGTGACTGCTTGAAAGAGTTCGTATAGTTAGCGACACGAGCCGCCAATACACAGAGGCCGGTGACCGCAGTGATTCAGCACTGTCAACATTACTGTTAGAATTCTGTTTAAAAAAAACATGAAGTAAATATGTTAAAGTATACTTGGAATGCAAATTAAAGCTGTGTGCATGGACTTGGTTTATTTACCTTTGTAATCAGCATAGTCAGTGGCAACAAACACTGTGTACTTATGGATAATAAGATCAGCAAAAAATCCGTTCCGTCTTACGACGGGGACCGTCTTAGGGCGGCCCCCGTTATACTCAACACAAGCACACAAACATGAAAGCGATCAAAATAGACAGCACTACACAACAGGTTTCTTTACTGTTGAAAGATATCTACAACAACAGCTAATGTTTCGGTTTAATACCGTCTCTCACCTACATCAGGTATATTATATCAACGAACAGTGAATAAAATATGGTATTCTAGCTATCACGTCTTCTACAAGGCTCTACATCCAATATTTTTGGGGTTAGCCTTTTCTTCCTGGAAGACTGGAAAATGAAATGCAATACTTTAGTCAAATGCTTGGGTGACTTAAGAAGGAATATCTATATTTCAACTGTTAGAAAATGATTAAGTGCACGATTTCGAGTACGCATGTGCGACAGGAACTGTGGGTAATATGTCAAAGGTAAAGACCCCTGTGACATAAACAACACGTCTGGACATTATTATGCAAATTGTCGAAACGAGAACTGTTTGCAAGTAAATGGCCTTCACCTTTGACACCCACAATTTCTATTGCTGCATACGCAAGCTCTGAGCGGTGACGGTGCTGATACTTTGTTTTACCATTTACCATACGTGTTACCCTTTGAAGTAACGAAGCTGTATGACATGCAGACTGACGGCACGTTCGGTGAGAAGTACCTGTCCGTGATACGGGATGTTGTGGAGAATCACCCGCGGGCGCACTCTTATTGGATGGCGGGGTTCATCACTGGTGTCACTGTTACTCATCCAGAAACCATCAGGCAGCTTCTCAAGTCCCAAAGTGAGTTTTTGTCACTTGAAACTTCAAAATGAGAAGTTCCAAAGTAATTTTTTCGTGGCACAGATCAAAATCAATATGACAATGACATTTTATTACAGTGTGTACCTTACTTTATCTACTTTATCTATATCTGATCCATCCAAACTACTTTATCTTGTTCATAACCGTATATTATCTATCGGGACCACAAATGAAAAGCAAACTACATGTAAGATGTGATATCAGAATGTGTATCATGCGACCATCTTGATATAGATCATACATGTGAATGACAATCTCTCGGAAAGAAAGGTAGGGAAAATGTTTGCCTTTATTATGATATCTACGTGGTCAGGAATGTTGAAAAAATGACTTAACACACAGAGTATGGTATACCTTTACTGAACATTAGATTCTTTATTTCTGTTCTTTCACACCTTCTTCTTTTACTTTGTAATTGACTTTGATATTTTACGACCTAGATGATTTGCAAATTAATAACAGTATATACTTGGCACGTTTTGTATGGTTGCAAAGTTTAACGTTTTTGTGGAAACGGCTGAAAGTTGATGCGCGCGCGGATGTCATCCATATAATGCAATCAACTCGGCCTTACTTTGGACACTTAGAAATATGTTAAGTAATCTAGCCACCATGTAAAAACACGATGTTATTTCATCCCGAATTTATGTCTATCATCTCATCCTTTAAGTTTTACATACCTATATGTCTTCCATGTGTTTTTAAGGCAAAAAGTCGGCTGTGTACGCCACGCTACAACTATGGCTGGGTGAGGTCTTACCGTTGTCTGCTTTTCCATTTGACAAACACGTATTTGTAGACAAATGCTTGGACAATAGTTCACGTTTGGGACTGCATCGTTAGCAGCGACACCTAGCTGCAGTGTGAAATAGAACGAGTCAGTATACTAGTAATGTATGTATTTTTGGAGGATGAAATGGATTAAAATTTTCAAATTCCAGGGTCCTCTTCTGAATCATCTTTTAGTTCATGATCATGGTAATTTCCAAGCAGATCCTACGGTAGCATAAGATAGTATCAAAAGCTGCCAAAGGAGTGAAAACGGCATAAGAGTGTGTTGGGCTACAATGTAGCCAAACACTCTTGTCTGACTACCTTTCTTGGCCAGCTAAGTACTATCTTATACTATCGTAGGATATGCTTGGAGATTAGATCATTGGGTCTAATTTTAATAGAATGTTTAATTGTGCAGTAGAAAATGGATGTATGGATGATCACTAAATGTAGAAGCGTTAACTGTATGAAATTGTTATAATCTAATCAAAATAATGACCAATGGGATGCATTTCTCCGCGTTGCTAGGTAACGGCTTGTTCCTGAGTGACGGAGACCAGTGGAAGGTTCACCGCCGTCTCCTCACACCTGCCTTTCACTTTGACATCCTCAAGCAGTACGTCAGTGTCTACAACAGGGAAGCCACGGAAATGATAGTAAGACTGATGATTTCATTTCTTCGATACAAGGATTCACGTTCATGCATGGTTTCGAGTACGCATGTGCAGCGACAGGTGTTGTGGGTAATATGTCAAAGGTAAACAGTTCTCGTCTGCTGGACCTTTGTCCCGATTTGCATGACAATGTCCAGACGTGCTATGTTCCTGTCCAGGTATACGTAGCAGAACACAGTTTTCAGAACACAGGACTATTGGGATTTCTATAGTTAAGGACGACAACGTGACTGACATCGACGCTGATATAATCATAATAGGGCCGGGTGCAGTTTTCAAGCACGATAAACTAGTATGTTGAATTCGAGGGTCCAACCTATGAAAATAATTGAAAACCAAAAAAGTAGTCGTTTTGAAGTTTTTTAAAGACCTCTTTCAAATGGTGTCCCCTTGAAAGCATGAAATGTAATCAATAATCTCGTTGATCATTCCGGGTACGCATATGCTGCGACATAAACTTTGGATGAAGACCCCTGAGACATAAACAATCCGGTCTAGACATCGTTATACAAATCAACAGAATAGTCGAGACAAGTACTGTTTCCAAGCATTGACCTTTGATAAATTGCCGACAATATGTTATGTGGACTGACACAATTTTGCCCTGATTCTGGTACAGAGCAAGCTATCAGGGATTGCCGATAGAGGGCAAGTTTTCGAGATGTTCCAAGAGGTCAACATGTGCACCCTTGAAGTCATCCTACAGTGTGCCTTTTCTGGGGGACAGATGTCAGATGAGTAAGTCACTACAAGGTCCATTAAAAGATGATTAACGAAAGTACACATGATATTCGTATTAGTCTCGTCGAAACAATCTAAGATATATAAAGGCTGCCCAATGTCCATTATCATAATGTATCGATGTTTAAATTGCTTGACCAAGAAATCTTCTCAGCTGCTAGACGAGGAAAAGTTTTTTCTTCTTTCTTCCCTCCTCAGAACCAAGACTGAGTACATCGCAGCAATTCGGAAACTTAAAGTCCTGTTTATGCAGATGCCTTTGTAAGTGTCATTAACTGCAAAGTAAGACTTGATGGCCACAATTGATGAAAGAATGCTATAATCTCAGTGGCTTATATGATAGAACATTACTACTTGTAACATGTGGCAAGTGGCAAAGTATCAATTAAGCAAATAAACCCTAATTTAAATGATTGCGAAAGTGTCATAATTCAACTGTGTGGTAAGTGATAAGAAAATCAACATTGTGTATGTGTAGGTTAGGTACATAGATGATGTAAATCTGGATGTAATCTGCATAACTGAAATACCTCATGGAGGTATGAGCCGTCAGCCAATCAACACTAAGATAGAATTTCCAATCACAGACTGTTGCATATTGGACTTAAATTGCGTTGTAAAGGCATGTACTACTATTTGATAATGTTAAGAGTTAGACATCACAACCATGTTTTTCTGCATGTTCTTGTGTGTGCAGCAACCCAATATATCAGCTGTCTAGTTCCGCGTACAACTGGCTTCCCAGTGGGCGTGAATACACCCGCTTGTGTAAATTCATCCACGACACGGCGGAGTCCATTATCGCAAAGAGGAGGCAGCAACTGGTAAGTAAAGTGGAGATTAATGACGCAATTACTCAAAGAAAGAAAATATCGCTTTGCTGCAATTATAACCTGTTCACAATTGAGCCGGGCTTTTTTAATCACTTTCAGGCGTGACTTGGGACCTTCTGCGGCAACATGGTTATTTTGGGCCTGGCCGGGTCCGACGAATTAAAATCAACCCAGGACCCGGCCCCGTCCAACGGCCACTGGTGAAAAATGGGACCTTAGACACACGTACTCTCCTAGCTTATCATATGACAATCAAACATCAGCAAGTAAACACATGGAGTTGGCATCATTCTAGAGACGAAAAGTGAATAAATGTTAATATTTCTTTTGTTCATATCTAGAAGCGCAACGGACGTTCCCAACGGAACACAAGACTGGACTTCATCGACATTCTACTGTCCTCACGGTATGAGGATGGGACTGGGCTGACGGATATGGAGATCAGGGAAGAAGTGGACACCTTCTTGTTTGCTGGTGACATTTATTTTTTTATCTCTCTCTATATATTTGTATAACAATCCTTCATGATGCATTATTGTAAATCCTGGTATATGATATATCATATATTGTGACAACAAAATACAACAATGCCTAGGAAACTCTAGAGGTCCAAAGTACTATACAAATGAGAAGATACCGTATGTCATTTGCAAAGTCGATACATGACTTTTAACATGACTAGGTATTGTTGCAAAAAAGAATATAGTGTGAACTATCATTTTCATCAGGGCATGAGACGACAGCAAGTGCCCTTTCCTGGACCCTGTACTCCCTTGCTCAACATCCACATCATCAGGACAAGGTGCGGGAAGAGGTGAATCACCTGCTGTCCGGGATGGAGGATGACACAATTCAATGGTAAGGCGTCTTTGCAATACGTGTGCGAAATGTTATAAAGGTTAGAGATCATCGGGCCTGGTAAACAATATATTCAGATACAATTCAATCTCTACAACTGGACAAGAAAAATACTTTTGCGGTCACATTTAGAAACTAGAGTTCCACGAACACTAGGGGACCCATTATCGAACTTGACCTTCGTTTTTCTGACCCCTACCCACCTACCAAATATTATCAGGATCCATTCAAGGATTCTTGAGTTCTACTGTTTACGAGAAAGCGGACGCACACATTCGGCCCGATACCGTCCTGACGGAAAAAGGCTACGCCAACCATTTTCGAACACGACCTTCCTTTCCTCAACCGCTACTCAAATACCAAATATCATTAAAATCCATACACTGTTTCTCGAGTTATATGCTGTTGACCTACATATAGGGACACAACATGAGGCCTTAACCGAAAATATAACCTTCTCGGCGAAGGTAAAAATGGGCCCCACGGGTAGACTGTATGTATGCACTTTCGGGCGTGACCCCTACGTACCTTCCTGGGACACACTGCGGCCATCGGGCTACGTTGGGGGCACGCCGGGTCCCACAACATAAAGACGCCGTGGTTCCGTTCTTAAGGTACAGAAGTTGACGTCAATTTTGAATTATGTGTCCATGCTGATTTAAGACTTCCGATGCATCTCTAAATTTCATTGTTCATTTGATCGAGCCCTGCGCAGATAAACATAAAACAAAGGTTCAAATCAACATAAATGCATCAAAGATGAAAATATTATACAACAAACCAGAGAAATACATGCTGGTAGTAATTTACAAGCAACTCAATAATAGATAAAGTAAATAAGCTAGAAAATGGAATTTGCATATCAATGATTTATAAACAAAACAAAGAGTTTTAAGTCGCAAGACATCATTTTTGTACGTGCTTTTCTACTTCTACGTGCTTAAAGGATTCAACAGAGACTTCCACATTCCCTAGATGTGTTTTTTACCTCCATGAAATGCCATGGAGGTTATATTATCTGTTATGTTTGTCTGTCTGTGTACAAGATTACTCAAGAATGGCTTGATGGATTGGTTTCATACTTGTTGTGTTGGTGGGGTGTGATGAAAGCTCGAATTGATGAGATTTTGGGTGCCGTATCTGTCGTTATAATCGATGTAATAATATCAGAAATTACCCCTATATCTGCGATATATTGGAACAGGCATTGTGATTTAAGCGTTTGTTAATGAGCTTATGTCCAAGCAGATAGTGAGGTGATTTGTATGACAGCTGTATGGGGAACCCCGAGTTTTTTTAATAAGATAATTAGTTTTATTTATGTCTGCTTAGGATATCTGTAACAGTTGTCTCCTTAGAGCAGCTGTTTGTCCATTACGGTCAATTTGAATATTTTCAGTTGTATTTGTATGTTTTTGCACAAGATAACTCAAGAACAGCTGGATGGATTGGTTTCATACTTAGTGTGAAAGCTGAAAGTGATTAGATGTTGTGTTCTGCCTTGCATTACATTGAAGTTGTGTTAATATGTACTTGGTTATATTGTATATCTATTATCTGGATGTGTTTGGTAATTATCTGAACAGTTGATGTCCTGATGTTGATGGCAACTGTTTGAAATATTTGTAACAGTTGGCACCTTAGAGCAACTGTTTGCCCATCCCGACATTTTAGAACATCTGTTTGGGGATGCCGGACAATTTTGATTGTGATAATAAATTGCATGTATGTACTTGTGCGTTTGGGGACACAGTGTGTTATATTTCGTTTGTGCTGTTAGATGGTATGTGGTGCGCCTTGCGTTACGCGGAAGTTTCGCTAGTATGTAATCGGATTTATTACATCTATTATGTGGATGTGTTAGGTAATCCCTTATCTGAACAGTTGATGCGTATAGCAACTGGTTAGGGTAATGTAACAGTTGACTCATTAGAGCAACTGTTTGCCGATGCTGGATAATTTGAATATGATAAATAACTTTGTATTTAGCCACTTGTGCCTTTGGGGACCTGGTGTGTTATACTTCGTTTGCGCTGATAGATTTTGTGCTCCGCGTGGCGGTATGCTGATGTTGTGTTGGTAAGTACATGCATTATTATATATCTGGCATCAACTTGTCCCCGTAATAACAGTGATATCCATTACACTCAAATACAACCGACCATCAACATACATAACATCCACAAAAAGCAATAAATATTTCTTGGAGGTATGAGGTCCCCGAACTCTAGTTTTTAATCAAATGTCCTTTCAGGGAGGACCTGCACAAACTCCCTTACCTGACCATGTGCCTGAAAGAATCCATGCGGTTACACACTCCTGTCCCCATCATCGTGAGAAGCATGCTGGAGGACACCGTGATTGACGGCGTCACTGTACCAAAGGGTTTTGAAATATACATAAGCCTATACGGACTGCACCATAACCCGGCTGTCTGGGGACCTGATCACATGGTACGGCCATTCATGGGTCCTTAAAAATTAGCATATCACGCAAAGTAGGCCAAGAGAATCGGGTCAATCTGTGTCGATAAATGACATTGTCATTGAAGACTAAAGTTTACACTTTAGGACTTTGGGACTTGCCTAAATGTTCGGCTCATGTGCACATAAGTCATGTTCAGCCACGGAATGGACACGTTTATTGCTACTTCCGAGACGTGATGTTAGGGCAATTGCAGCAAAGGGTCGTGCCAGATAACTTGTATCGCCCCCCGTCTCTGTTTAAGTCGGATAGTAAGCTCGAATGTGCACTGTCTCCTTCGCTCCTGTTGCAATGAAATCTGGTTAAAATAGTGCAAATATCTTAGCTCTGAAGATATATCCTCTAGAGTGAATGTTTAGGACATGACAATAAGCTTCCTTGAAGTGTCCTATTTGACGCATGTTGTTTACCTTGCTATCACAATCAGCACTCACCCCCATCTCCAACTTGTAATTTTCTTCGTACTTCAGCATGTATTGACATAGTTTTTTGGACTTAACCAGTTGTTGTCTCGCTACAGGAGTTTGATCCAAGTCGTTTTTGCCCTGAGCGTATGAAAGACAGAGACCCTCACGCTTTCTTGCCGTTTTCTGCAGGGCAGAGGTTAGCCTATTTCTATTAACATTAGTGTTTTTATATTTCCCTCCAGGGAAATTATTGTTTTGCTCCGTTTATTCTCCTCCTCCATTCAAATAATGTCAATGGCCTTTCTAGACGGTCATGCTTACTGGTAATGTAGCAGACATACATTATGTAGCAAGTGGCAGGACAAATCTGGAGGGGTTGGACACCATTTATATGAATGTGTTTGAGTAAGAATAGACAGTGTTGTTGTTAGTCTAGACTCTAGATCATGTGAAGGTAAACATTACGTATTTGCTCGCAAAATGTTAGAATTACTTTTCTAGTTTTTGTTTCGAGGTCTTAACATCACATTGTCACCCTTGTCCAGGAACTGCATCGGTCAAAACTTTGCCATGAACGAAGCGAAGGTGCTGCTTGCAAGGCTGATACACAAGTAAGAGAATCTAGAATCTTCAGTACATATGAAATAATACATTAACCATGAATGTGCAGGGAAATAACATAAATTCACGCCTTACAAAAGTGAGATCAAATTGCAAAGGATATTGGACGGAGTCTCAAGTTTGCAGAGACAAGTGCAGAGGACCGTGCAACTTGAAGAATTCTAACGGAGAGGAGCAAGGGGCCAGTCCCTGGCCTAGGCACTTATAATTTAAAAATTAGGCAGGCAGGCAGGTAGGCAAAGTGCAAAGAGCAATAGACAGTGTCTTGATGTCTTGATAGACATATTTGAAAGACAGTAGCGTCGAATTGTCAAGTGGTTTTAAGATAGGGGATAGTGGTTCAAACTAAATTTTTTATCATTGGGAATACAATTTACACGCATTAACTGCCTGATTATACCCATGTTTTATAATAAGTACCTGCCTTCGGTTGTAGAACAAAAAGGCGGTGGATGGAGGGGCACTGCCTTCCAATACCGTGCCCTATATAGACACAGTGGATAACAATCCACTGCTCAAAATGCTATGGGATAAATGACAAGGTTATGACTGAGATACTTAGTTGTGACACTCTTAAATCGTTTTGGACTATAACGTAATACATCAGTCCAATAAAAAAAACGTTAGGGAGGCGCACAAACAAATTTGCTTACTTACACCTACTGGCCTGATTTATCAAGTTTTAGAATTATTTAATAAGGTTTGTATGTCCTGGCAATCTCATCCTTCTGGGAAGATTGAAAATTTAGTCCTCAAACATGATTCTCTATACTAGGCACTGTATAAACGACATTTCCTTTGTTTGGGCAGATTTGTCTTCGAAGTGGACCCGACACGTCCTGCGCAGAAAGAGGTGTTGATCGTCATGTGTGCCAAGGGCGGGATGTGGATGAAAGTTACACCAGCTTGAGAATGCGTTAGCACAGAACAATGGGCACATTTAGTATCCAAGTAAATTCAATAAGAGAAATAATAATTTATTTTACTTTTCATCATAATTATGCAACGTAGGTACTAGTAACGTTACAAGTTCCAGTCGTAACTAGTATTAATTTTGATCGACACTAACTGTTTCACTTATCCGCACCCCTGCTTATATCTTTCGGGCACCCCAACTTTCGCGGTTAATCCGAATAGTTTTCAAGTCTTGTAGAAAAGTAATCCTTAGTACTTAAATGACTTCTGCTTTCTGTCCAAGGGCTTTCCTGTGCAATTCAAGTGAAATTTTTGATAGACACTAACTGTTTCACTTATCAGACAAACAATACAAATCTTGAATTGTGTATTCAGGCATTCATTTTGGATAAAACACACATACATGTGCGACCATAGATGCACTATTGGGTAACTGAACAGTCAAATTTATACCATATCGTACATTTATACGCAAATTATAGCTTTCAAGCCTTGTAGAAAAGTAACAAAGTAATTTTGAGTACTCAAATGACTTTCTGCTTTCTGTCCACGGACTTAACTATGCAATTCAAGTGATGAAACTAACGCACATTTTGTCATCTTGACGCCATAGCGTTTGAAAGTTCAGTGTCATCTTTGAAGAATATTCAGTGTTATCTTTGTAGATACCGCAAGATGCACCTCAACTATCGAATAGTTTTCAAGCCTTGTTGAAAAGTGACAAGGTAATTTTAGTACTCAAATGACTGTCTGCTTTCTTTCGAAGGACTTTACTATGCAATTCAAGTGATGAAACTAACGCACGATTTGTCATCTTGACGCCATAGCGTTTGAAAGTAAAGAATATTCAGTGTCATCTTTCTAAATATCGCACTACGTATCCCAACTATAGCGGTTAACCCGAATAGTTTTCAAGCCTTGTAGAAAAGTAACAAGGTAATTTTAGGTACTCAAATGACTTTATACTATCTGTACACGGGCTTTACTATGCAATTTAAGTGATGAAAGTAACGCAAACTTTGTCATCTTGACGCCATAACGCTTGGAAGTTAAGAATATTCAGTATCATCTTTGTAAATACCGCATGATGCACCCCAACTTTCGAGGTTAACCCGAATAGTTTCAAGCCTTGTAGAAAAGTAACAAAGTTATTTTTAGTACTCAAAGTACTTTCCGCTTTCTGTCCGCGGGCTTTACTTTACAGTTAAAGTGATGAAACTTGCGCACACTTTGTCATCTTGACGCCATAACGCTTGGAAGTTAAGAATATTCAGTGTCATCTTTGTAAATACCTCACGATTCACCGCCACTTTCGGAAAGGAAAACACCAGGTAAACCATTTTCGTACTAGGCATGTCTTTCGACTACCGCTACATACCTGCAAAAATCAAAAAGTTCCGTCCGCAGTTTCTCGACTTATATGCTATTGACCTACATACAGACCCATGTAACAGAAAACATGATATTCTTGGCGAAGATAACTACATACACAGTGACACCTCCACCACCGCCGATATGCATGGTACAAATGGATTACATAACCTTCTTGGCGAAGGTAATGACCCGTCAACTATCATATAGGATTGCAGGGAAACAGGAGAAATACTCACTTAAGTATAAATGGTTGGTATATCCTGTTGGTCAGTCCGAGAACTTCTTTAAGGTAAGTCTCAGGAGTCCCACTGACACCGTTCTTCACTGCTGTGTGGTGGTGGTTGAACTAGGTGCATCTAATCATAGCCGAGACTTCACACTGTCCCTATTGTAGAATGATAGAATGATCTTTATTGCACGACATTTGTGCATGGTACAATGTATGGTAACGACTAATACACAAAGTACAAGATAGGTGTATTTGTTGCCTTCAGGTCAATAACCCCTGGTAATTATTGTGACACCAAGGCCAAGCTAATCTGTCGTTTGTGTGAGATAGAGAGAGGGAGAGCGAGAGTGAGAGATTGAAAGTAAGAGAGTGAGAGAGAGTGAGAGAGCTGATATTTGAATTTATCAGAACTCTTTTTGAACAGGATGCCTCGCAACTTAAGGCCCCCTCTCACTTGACGTGCGGCACGCTTGCGGCATTGCTGCGTTCGGAAGACGCTCAACGAATTTCAGAGATAAAGAACGAATTTTCTTACTTGTTGTGTATTTTGTGGTCTTCTATGTCACACTTTTACGTATTGCGCAATATCTGAATTATAGCAAATCGGAGAAAATAACAAAACAGTACCGCAGTGAACGAACGCAGCAATGCCGCAAGCGTGCCGCACGTCAAGTGAGAGGGGGCCTTTAGGTAGGAACGCTGATCATGAAGTCAAATCCACCTACTTCTTAAACGTACTAATTGTTATCACATGATAAGGTGATCAGAACATACCTCATTACCTGTCCTTGATACTTGCTGCCTTCGGGGTTCGCCTACAGTGGCCTTGAAATGTTACATTGTATCACCCAGATTCGTGATGGTAGCTGGCAAATCCGTCAGGCGATTGTCACATTTTTGTTCCGTTTCCCTCTCAGAGATTGTCCTCAGAGATTTGAATCAACAATTTAGGCACACCTAACTATCTTGATAAGAGTAAAAGAATAAATTTTGTTCATTGTATTGTTCTCCTGGCGATTAATAAACGTAAACGGTATACTGTCAAAAAAAGCTAATTATTTGCTATCTGACGAAGTAACTACTGTTACAGGTTCGCCAAGACAAACGCACATAAAAGGATAGCAAGCTAGGCGTGCAAGTACAAGTGCGATTGAATCCTGTGGGTATATTTTTTATATTTTTTGTTTGTATACTTTCGTGCTGACTGCAATTAGCCCTCGGGCAAGAATTTGCAATAAACTTTTAACGTTATACATGTATATCATCACACAATATCACGCAACTGTTTAAAGCCAATCAGTTTTGATTTAATTCGGATACAAGTTTGGAGCGTGCCATTAACAAACAGGGGATAAGACCTTTAAATACGTGACCAATGGCAGACGTCGTTAATATTCAGAATGACACAGCTATTGACCGCTCCACTTCGCTGATTGGCTGCTGTTTGATAACCAAATTATCAAGCTGCACATGCAGGAAGACGCATTGTCAATCACAGGTGCTTGTTGCGTTGTTCGTTCTTAAGCTTCGCCATATTTTTCGTCGTTCGGGGACTCTGGCCAAGATACGAGAGGCCAAGACAGCAACTACTGAGCGAAGTTGACAACATATATGAAGAATACGGAACATCGCAACAAGAGAGAACAGTCGATGTAGTAGCCTTAGCACGAATGCGAGAAAACCTGGGAGACGAAGCAAACAGAAGGATGTACATGGCATTTTCTAAATATGTAGAAGACACGAAAAGGTTTGCGAAGCAGGACTGAAAATCACTCCCAAACATGCATAAACAAAGCACCAGAGTGCAAGCACCACTGGGGACAGCAAGCCAAAGAGCACCAAGCAGAAACACCATGAGCCCATGTCGAGCGGAGAATTTGACGTTAAACAAGGACCACAACAACAACAAGGGATTCTGCGGTGGATACTCTACGGAAGATTGCGGGACTGGTCGCCTGGTGGTACACAAATGTCTGAGGTGGGTGGCTTTCTCGTTACAATTTGTTAAATACCGGTATAAGTAGACCGTTAACATTCATTGTTAATAACACATGCGCTACAAACGCTAGCTGACTAATGCTAGTCCATGTTGATTTGATTACTGATATAGATGACATCCGGCCGCGTGCGCTTCAATTTTCGGCCGTTTGAAAAAATATTGATTTTAAAAAAAAGTTTTCAGCTATACTGTACAAAGCAGCTTCAAAACAAGCCTATATATGCCTGAAAATGCCGAGGATTGTAAAGATAAATATAATCTACTTGGTCGACTGTTAAATATCAGCTGAAAATCACGATCAAAATGGCGGAAGTTTTCTGTGAGTTACGTGTTTTTTGTGTGTTTTCTGGTTCATAAATCGCGTTTAGGAACATTGTAAGAAATTATGTAATGGTCTGTAGATGTAGCCAAGTCTCTTAAAAAGACATATCCAGCCCGTTCTATAGGCAATATTTGTGGCGCACCCTTGTAACAGGGCGGCCTCAAGGTTGAGGTCTAGCGAGCTTTATTTGGTGCTGTATATCACAGGCAGTTGATGGGTGGAAATGGACATAAAGATGACTTCTTGTGTGTAAAAATATTGCGGCCCTGCAACCCACGTGTTTTACTACGACATTCAAGTGTTGAAAGTAACTTACACTTTGTTTGAAATTTCTGAAGTCCGATCGTAAGGGGTCGCTTTTTTGCAGTTACCGAAGGGTTCGCGTAGCGGTTAGCGGTTATCCCCCGGGTGAGCCTTCATTCGTATGTAGAAAAGTTACAAAGTAATTTTGGGTGCTGAAACAACTTTCTACCTGCAACCCACGTGTTTTACTACGAGATTCCAGTGTTGAAAGTAACGCACACTTTGTTTGAAATTTCGGAAGTCCGATCGTAAGGGGTCGCTTTTGTGTGGTTACCGAAGGGTTCGCGTAGCGGTTAGCGGTTATCCCCCAAGTGAGCCTTCATTCGTATGTAGAAAAGTTACAAAGTAATTTTGGGTACTCAAATCACTTTCTACCGTTTGCCCAAGTGTACTACTATGATATTTAAGTGTTGAAAGTAACGCACACTTTGTTGGAAATTTCGGAAGTCCGATCGTAAGGGGTCGCTTTTTTGCAGTTACCGAAGGGTTCGCGTAGCGGTTAGCGGTTATCCCCCAAGTGAGCCTTCATTCGTATGTAGAAAAGTTACAAAGTAATTTTGGGTACTAAAATCACTTTCTACCGTTTGCCCACATGTACTACTATGATATTCGAGTCTTGAAAGTAACGCACACTTTGTTGGAAATTTCGGAAGTCCAGATGTAAGGAGTCGCTTTTTTGCGGTTACCGAAGGGTTCACGATAGCGGTTAGCGGTTATCCCCCAAGTGAGCCTTCATTCGTATGTAGAAAA
>NC_049991.1:5113586-5115501 GCF_000003815.2 Branchiostoma floridae | reverse complement strand
TTGAGTACCTAAAATTACTTTGTAACGTTTCTACATACGAATGAAGGCTCACTCGGGGATAACCGCTAACCGCTAAGCGAACCCTTCGATAATTAAAAAAAGCGACCCCTTACATTGGGACTTCCGAAATTTCCAACAAAGTGTGCGTTACTTTCAACACTTAAATATCATAGTAGAACATGTGGGCAGACGGTAGAAAGTGATTTGAGTACCCAAAATTACTTTGTAACTTTTCTACATACGAATGAAGGCTCACTTTGGGGATAGCCGCTAACCGCTAACCGAACCCTTCGGTAACCGCAAAAAAGCGACCCCTTACATTTGGACTTCCAGATTTTCCAACAAAGTGTGCGTTTCTTTCAACACTTAAATATCATAGTAATACACGTCGGCAAACGGTAGAAATTGATTTGAGTACCCAAGATTACTTTTTAACTCTTCTAGATACGAATGAAGGCTCACTTGGGGGATAACCGCTAACCGCTACGCGAACCCTTCGGTAACCGCAAAAAAGCGACCCCTTACATTTGGACTTCCGAAATTTCCAACAAAGTGTGCGTTACATTCAACACTTAAATATCATAGTAATACATGTGGGCAAACAGAAAAAAGTGATTTGCGTACCCAAAATTACTTTGTAACTTTTCTACATACAAATAAAGGCTCACTTGGGGGATAACCGCTAACCGCTACGCGAACCCTTCGGTAACCGCAAAAAAGCGACCCCTTACATTTGGACTTCCGAAATGTCCAACAAAGTGTGCGTTACTTTTAACACTTAAATATCATAGTACTACATGTGGGCAAACGGTAGAAATTGATTTGAGTGCCCAAAATTACTTAGTATTTTTTCTACATACGAATAAAGGTTGACTTGGTGGATAACCGCTAACCGCTACGCGTACCCTTCAGTAACCGCAAAAAAGCGACCCCTTACATTTGGACTTCCAAAATTTCCGTATGAAGGCTTACTCGGGAGATAACCGCTTATCGCTAAGTGAACCCTTCGGTAACTGCACAAAAGCGACCCCTTACGATCGGACTTCAGAAATTTCCAACAAAGTGTGCGTTACTTTCAACACTTGAATGTCGTAGTAAAACACCTGGACTGCAAGTAGAAATTTGTTTCAGTAACCACAATTACTTGTAACGTTTCTACATACGAATGAAGGCTCACTCGGGGATAACCGCTAACCGCTAAATGAACCCTTCGGTAACCGCACAAAAGCGACCCCTTACGATCGGACTTCAGAAATTTCAAACAAAGTGTGCGTTACTTTCAACACTTGAATGTCGTAGTAAAACACGTGGGTTGCAGATAGAAAGTTGTTTCAGTACCCAAAATTACTTTGTAACTTTTCTATATACGAATAAAGGCTCACTCGGGGATGACCGCTAACCGCTAAGCGAACCCTACGGTAACCAGTTAACTGCAAAAAAGCGACCCCTTACGATCGGACTTCAGAAATTTTCAAAGTGTGCGTTACTTTCAACACTTGAATGTCCTGGTACAATACATTGGTTGCATTTAGAAAGTTCTTTCAGTACCCAAAATTACTTTGTAACTTTTCTACATACGAATAAAGGCTAACTCAAGGGATAACCGCAAACCGCTAAGCGAACCCTTCGTTAATTAAAAAAAAGCGAACCCTTCGTTAATTAAAAAAAAGCGACCCCTTACATTGGGACTTCGGAAATTTCCAACAAAGTGTGCGTTACTTTCAACACTTAAATATCATAGTAGTACATGTGGGCAAACGGTAATAAGTGATTTGCGTACCCAAAATTACTTTTAACTTTTCTACATACGAATGAACGCTCACTTGGGGGATAACCGTTAACCGGTAACCGAACCCTTCAGTAACTGCGAAAAAGTGAACCCCTTACTTTGGGACTTCCAAAATTTCCAACAAAG
>NC_049991.1:5112718-5113428 GCF_000003815.2 Branchiostoma floridae | reverse complement strand
AGTTAACTGCAAAAAAGCGACCCCTTACGATCGGACTTCAGAAATTTTCAAAGTGTGCGTTACTTTCAACACTTGAATGTCCCGGTACAATACATTGGTTGCAGATAGAAAGTTCTTTGATTACCGAAAATAACTTATGTAACTTTTCTACATACGAATAAAGGTTAACTCAAGGGATAACCGCTAAGCGAACCCTTCGTTAATTAAAAAAAGCGACCCCTTACATTGGGACTTCGGAAATTTCCAACAAAGTGTGCGTTACTTTCAACACTTAAATATCATAGTAGTACATGTGGGCAAACGGTAGAAAGTGATTTGAGTACCCAAAATTACTTTGTAACTTTTCTACATACGAATGAAGGCTCACTTGGGGGATAACCGCTAACCGCTAACCGAACCCTTCGGTAACCGCAAAAAAGCGACCCCTTACATTTGGACTTCCAAAATTTCCAACAAAGTGTGCGTAACTTTCAACACTTAAATATCATAGTAGAACATGTGGGCAGACGGTAGAAAGTGATTTGAGTACCCAAAATTACTTCGTAGCTTTTCTACATACGAATGAAGGCTCACTTGGGGGATAACCGCTAACCGCTACGCGAACCCTTCGGTAACCAGTTAACTGCAAAAAAGCGACCCCTTACGATCGGACTTCAGAAATTTTCAAAGTGTGCGTTACTTTCAACACTTGAATGTCCCGGTACAATACA
>NC_049991.1:5107154-5112256 GCF_000003815.2 Branchiostoma floridae | reverse complement strand
CGAAGGGTTCGCGTAGCGGTTAGCGGTTATCTCCCAAGTGAGCCTTCATTCGTATGTAGAAAAGTTACAAAGTAATTTTGGGTACTCAAATCACTTTCTACCGTTTGCCCACATGTACTACTATGATATTCGAGTCTTGAAAGTAACGCACACTTTGTTGGAAATTTCGGAAGTCCAAATGTAAGGGGTCGCTTTTTTGCGGTTACCGAAGAGTTCTCGTAGCGGTTAGCGGTTATGTCCCCCAAGTGAGCCTTCATTCGTATGAAGAAAAGTTACAAAGTAATTTTGGGTACTCAAATCACTTTCTACCGTTTGCCCACATGTGATACTATGATATTTAAGTGTTGAAAGAAACGCACACTTTGTTGGAAATTCTGGAAGTCCAAATGTAAGGGGTCGCTTTTTTGCGGTTACCGAAGGGTTCGGTTAGCGGTTAGCGGCTATCCCCAAAGTGAGCCTTCATTCGTATGTAGAAAAGTTACAAAGTAATTTTGGGTACTCAAATCACTTTCTACCGTCTGCCCACATGTTCTACTATGATATTTAAGTGTTGAAAGTAACGCACACTTTGTTGGAAATTTCGGAAGTCCCAATGTAAGGGGTCGCTTTTTTTAATTATCGAAGGGTTCGCTTAGCGGTTAGCGGTTATCCCCGAGTGAGCCTTCATTCGTATGTAGAAACGTTACAAAGTAATTTTAGGTACTCAAATCACTTTCTACCTTTTACCCTCATGTATTACTATGATATTTAAGTGTTGAAAGTAACGCACACTTTGTTGGAAATTTTGGAAGTCCAAATGTAAGGGGTCGCTTTTTTGCGGTTACTGAAGGGTTCGGTTAGCGGTTAGCGGTTATCCCCCTATTGAGCCTTTATTTGTATGTAGAAAAGTTAAAAAGTAATTTTGGGTACTCAAATCAATTTCTACCGTTTACCGACGTGTATTACTATGATATTTAAGTGTTGAAAGTAACGCACACTTTGTTGGAAATTTTGGAAGTCCAAATGTAAGGGTCACTTTTTTCCGGTTACCGAAGGGTTCGCGTAGTGGTTAGCGGTTATCCCCCAAGTGAGCCTTCATTCGTATGTAGAAAAGTTACAAAGTAATTTTGGGTACGCAAATCTCTTTTTACTGTTTGCCATCATGTATTACTATGATATTTAAGTGTTGAAAGTAACGCACACTTTGTGGAAATTTCGGAAGTCCAAATGTAAGGGGTCGCTTTTTTGCGGTGACCGAATGGTTCGCGTATCGGTTAGCGGTTATCCCCCAAGTGAGCCTTTATTTGTATGTAGAAAAGTTACAAAGTAATTTTGGGTACATACGTAAATCACTGTTTACCGTTTGCTCACATGTATTACTATGATATTTAAGTGTTGGAAGTAACGAACACTTTGTTGGAAATTTCGGATGTCCAAGCGTAAGGGATTTGTTTTGTGCGGTTACCGAAGGGTTTGCGTAGCAGTTAGCGGTTATCCCCCAAGTGAGCCTTCATTCGTATGTAGAAAAGTTACAAAGTAATTTTGGGTACTCAAATCACTTTCTGCCGTTTGCCCACATGTACCACTATGATATTTAAGTGTTGAAAGTAACGCACACTTTGTTGGAAATTTTGGAAGTCCAAATGTAAGGGGTCGCTTTTTTGCGGTTACTAAGGGTTCGGTTAGCGGTTAGTGGTTATCCCCCAAGTGAGCCTTCATACGTATGTAGAAAAGTTACAAAGTAATTTTGGGTACTCAGATCAATTTCTACCGTTTGCCGACGTGTATTGCTATGATATTTAAGTGTTGAAAGTAACGCACACTTTGTTGGAATTTCGGAAGTCCAAATGTAAGGGGTCGCTTTTTTGCGGTTACCGAAGGGTTCGGTTAGCGGTTATCCCCCAAGTGAGCCTACATTCGTATGTAGAAAAGTTACAAAGTAATTTTGGGTACTCAAATCACTTTCTACCGTCTGCCCACATGTTCTACTATGATATTTAAGTGTTGAAAGTAACGCACACTTTGTTGGAAATTTTGGAAGTCCAAATGTAAGGGTCGCTTTTTTGCGGTTACTGAAGGGTTCGCGTATCGGTTAGCGGTTATCCCCCGGGTGAGCCTTCATTCGTATGTAGAAAAGTTACAAAGTAATTTTGGGTACTGAAACAAATTTCTACTTGCAGCCCACGTGTTTTATTACGACATTCAAGTGTTGAAAGTAACGCACACTTTGTTTGAAATTTTTGAAGTCCGATCGTAAGGGGTCGCTTTTGTGCAGTTACCGAAGGGTTCACTTAGCGGTAAGCGGTTATCTCCCGAGTGAGCCTTTATTCGTATGTAGAAAAGTTACAGAGTAATTTTGGGTACTCAAATCAATTTCTACCGTTTGCCGACATGTATTACTATGATATTTACGTGTTGGAAGTAACGCACACTTTGTTGGAAATTTCGGAAGTCCAAATGTAAGGGGTCGCTTTTTTGCGGTTACCGAAGGGTTCGCGTAGCGGTTAGCGGTTATCCCCCAAGTGAGCCTTCATTCGTATGTAGAAAAGTTACAAAGTAATCTTGGGTACTTAAATCAATTTCTACCGTTTGCCGACATATATTACTATGATATTTAAGTGTTGAATGAAAGTAACGCACACTTTGTTGGAAATTTTGGAAGTCCAAATGTAAGGGGTCGCTTTTTTGCGGTTACCGAAGGGTTCGCGTATCGGTTTGCGGTTATCCCCCAAGTGAGCCTTCATTCGTATGTAGAAAAGTTACAAAGTAATTTTGGGTACTCAAATCAATTTCTACCGTCTGCCCACATGTTCTACTATGATATTTAAGTGTTGAAAGTAACGCACATTTTGTTGGAAATTTTGGAAGTCCAAATGTAAGGGGTCGCTTTTTTGCGGTTACTGAAGGGTTCGGTTAGCGGTTAGCGGTTATCCCCCAATTGAGCCTTCATTCGTATGTAGAAAAGTTACAAAGTAATTTTTGGTACGCAAATCACTTTTTACCTTTTGCCCTCATGTATTACTATGATATTTAAGTGTTGAAAGTAACGCACACTTTGTTGGAAATTTTGGAAGTCCAAATGTAAGGGGTCGCTTTTTTGCGGTTACCGAAGAGTTCGGTTAGCGGTTAGCGGTTATCCCCAAGTGAGCCTTTATTCGTATGTAGAAAAGTTACAAAGTAATTTTGGGTACTGAAACAACTTTCTATCTGCAACCCACATGTTTTACTACGACATTCAAGTGTTGAAAGTAACGCACACTTTGTTTGAAATTTCTGAAGTCCGATCGTAAGGGGTCGCTTTTTTGCAGTTACCGAAGGGTTCACTTAGCGGTAAGCGGTTATCTCCCGAGTGAGCCTTTATTCGTATGTAGAAAAGTTACAAAGTAATTTTGGGTACTCAAATCAATTTCTACCGTTTGCCCACATGTAGTACTATGATATTTAAGTGTTGAAAGTAACGCACACTTTGTTGGAAATTTCGGAAGTCCAAATGTAAGTGGTCGCTTTTTTTCTGTTACCGAAGGGTTCACTTAGCGGTTAGCGGTTATCCCCGAGTGAGCCTTCATTCGTATGTAGAAACGTTACAAAGTAATTTTGGTTACTGAAACAAATTTCAACTTGCAGCCCACGTGTTTTACTACGACATTCAAGTGTTGAAAGTAACGCACACTTTGTTTGAAATTCCTGAAGTCCGATCGTAAGGGGTCGCTTTTGTGCGGTTACCGAAGGGTTCGCTTAGCGGTTAGCGGTTATCCCCGAGTGAGCCTTCATTCGTATGTAGAAACGTTACAAAGTAGTTTTGGTTACTGAAACAAATTTCTACTTGCAGCCCACGTGTTTTACTACGACATTCATGTGTTGAAAGTAACGCACACTTTGTTGGAAATTTCGGAAGTCCAAATGTAAGGGGTCGCTTTTTTGCGGTTACCGAAGGGTTCGCGTAGCGGTTAGCGGTTATCCCCCAAGTGAGCCTTCATTCGTATGTAGAAAAGTTACAAAGTAATTTTGGGTACTCAAATCACTTTCTACCGTCTGCCCACATGTTCTACTATGATATTTAAGTGTTGAAAGCAACGCACACTTTGTTGGAAATTTTGGAAGTCCGAATGTAAGGGGTCGCTTTTTTGCGGTTACTGAAGGGTTCGGTTAGCGGTTAGCGGTTATCCCTCAATTGAGCCTTCATTCGTATGTAGAAAAGTTACAAAGTAATTTTTGGTACGCAAATCACTTTTTACCTTTTGCCCTCATGTATTACTATGATACTTAAGTGTTGAAAGTAACGCACACTTTGTTGGAAATTTCGGAAGTCCAAATGTAAGGGGTCGCTTTTGTGCGGTTACCGAAGAGTTCGGTTAGCGGTTAGCGGTTATCCCCCAAGTGAGCCTTCATTTGTATGTAGAAAAGTTACAAAGTAATTTTGGGTACTAAAACAACTTTCTACCTGCAGCCCACGTGTTTTACTACGACATTTAAGTGTTGAAAGTAACGCACACTTTGTTTAAAATTTGTAACACACTGCCCTACCAGCGACACATTTATATGCAAATTCCACTGTTCGTTTCTTTGATTTTAAGTTGATCCAACGCCTTGATGTGTTATTGTTTTTATGTTTATTATTATTACTATTATTTTACTATGTTAATGAGTTGTTTGTATTGTAAATAGTTGTCGACTGACCAACGAACTTTTAGTCAGTTAGATTTGACCTTTGACTTTATTTTGATTAGTTGTTATAATCTTGTGTTATTTTATGTTGGGGTCTCCCCCCCAGAAGGCATTGAAAAACGCCAGTAGGCGATGTACTTTCCTGGATATATAAATAAACTGAAACTGAACTGAAACCTAGTGTAGCCGTTGTGATTCAATGTCATGATTCTGTTTTATTTTTCTTTATTCTGATAGGAGAGCGGACATTGCATCGACGGTTTTCTTCACATAGTTATTGTGTGAGTTGTAAAAACAACAGATTGAACTCAAAGACTTGAACGTTGCACGAAAATGGTTTATATGGCATCAACTCATTTAAGACCAGTCGAATGTCATATTTTAGCTCTCTATGGGCCCTCAGTGGCCTAATTGATAAGGTGTCAGCCTACTACATTTACAGTTGAAAAATGCTGGTT
>NC_049991.1:5092349-5107054 GCF_000003815.2 Branchiostoma floridae | reverse complement strand
AAGGGTTTCAAGTCGTTGTGCCACGTTCTTACCTGGCTTCTACTGTAGTGCCATGGTATTGTTCAATACGTTTATAAGTATGTATATTTTGGCAGGTAAACACATTCTTGTGGTTAAATCGAGCAAACAAGAATTGGCTGACAACAAGAAAAAAAGACAAAATAGAAAACCCCATAAAGACGCCTTAAAGAAATCAGAAACCATCCGGGCCATAGACCCTTGCATCTGTCAGCTTGGAGATTATTATTATGGCATTTTCTGTTTATTAATCATAAGAAGGAAAATATTTTTGTTGTTTTTCTTCTTCCTATTTAACCATGAACAAGTAACATCAGTGACCTGGACCAGACCGTCGTCGCCATTTACTTGTTAACTGGCAGACGGCATGTGTCGTTTTTAACATGTAGCAAGTGACAGGACAGAGCTGGGTGGGTTGGTCATACAGTCAAACCTGCCCAAGCGACCACCTCTTCTCAGCGACCACCTGGCCATTTCGACCACTTTTTCTCGGTCCCGATTTATTTTCCCATTGACATAAGCATTAAGCGACCTTTTCTCAACGACCACCTGGCCAACGCGACCGCGACCGGCCCAAATTGGGACCATAACGACCGCATCATTTTCAAAATTGAGGTTTTCAACGATTTTTGATGATAACTAGCACGATTTTGTGCCGAAATCGGCCAGTTTTCGTCGGATTTTGGGGTTAAATTTACAGTTTACAGTGTGCCTGTTGTATTTGAAATTAAAGACCTCGCTTCTTTGCGTGCGTGCAGTGTGCTTGCTTTATGCCATTAAGCACAATGGAAACCATTTATACTTTCCATCGGGCATGTTTTGAGTCGATACACTTCTCAGCGACCACCTGTCCAAATCGACCGTTTTTTCCCGGTCCCCCGGGTGGTCGTCTTGGGCAGGTTTGACTGTATATAAATATGTTTGAGTAAGATAAACGGAGCAGTAGTTGTTAGTACTAGACCATGTGAAGGTTACCATAATGTATTTGCTTGCAAGTGTAACCTTTCTAGTTTCATCCATATTTGTTTCAACACATTGTTGACGACGTTCCTTTTAAACCCCCGCCTCCTGTCATCCAATATTTACACATGGTTAAAGTGAGAAAAGTCGTATTAAAGCCTTTCCAAGATCGTTAGCATGACCTATGGGACCTCTGAGTGAAATAGCCTGCACAACTTAAAGCCACATCACACAACAACGTCTTCGTAAACATACGTATTTTGGTGACGTTAGCTTAATGCTCTCTCGTCACATGACGTATCAAAACATCCGTTCCATTATACCGTACTGTATGCATTGGGTGTTTTTTCCGATCGAAGCCAACAACAAAAGTTTAAAACGAAGAAAAACAGGGATAAGTTGCGTCAGAAGGTGTATTGACGCCAGCAAAGGGTCGATAATAAACTGTCATGTGTTTAAACCAAAGGTCAAAAGATCGAGTAGGGGATGTAACAATGTTTCCGAGGATGACAGTGATTGGTTAGTTTTCTTATCTTTGTGCGCTTGTTGACAGTATGTACACATGGTTGAAACAGGTAGGTAAACATGTGTGACAAATAGTTGGGAGGGGGTGGTCAAAGTTGGCAGCGTGTTGAACAACTTTACACAAGAAGTACAAATGGTGGCTTCGAATTGGTTTGAACAAGTGCAACTGTACTACGTGTTAGCCAACAATGAATTTGAGGCCCCGGGCATTGGCAGCAAAGTCGCAAAATTTGCCGTAAGCACAAATTCCCGATTTTTTTCAGATAACGACAGTTGATAGTTGCGTCACAGTGATGCGTCATGGCGCTGTGTTGTGTGTACTTTTCCCTTCATGACGCGTTTCAGCGCAAACATCATCAACACATTTAGGTCGTAAACAGCTATCTGCTGGGGTATAAAGGTGGACTCGAAGTCTCAATCCACAGACAACTTTTGCCAAGATTCCATCAAGACATCTTCGACGGATTCTTCAAGCCTGCCCGACTCTCAAGACTTCACCATGAACCGCCTTCTCGTGGTCCTGCTTATCGTCCTGCCGGCTGCAGTTCTCTCCATGCCCGCTAGGCACAACCGGAAGGCTAGATCGAACTGTAAGTCAACAGTCTTGCTAGTGCTACTTTTCATCGTTCGTAGTTCGTACATAAAATTGTACGTCTAATGAGTGGTCAGATGATCCCAGAGACAGAGAATGGACAGGATTTGACTGTTTAAATGTTTTCTGACATCTTTGCTATGAGATTTAGAACTTTATTTCAATTCTCAACATCGCAGGGTGAAACAGCTTGATTACGTCGCAAAATCCACAGTCATTATCTCAACATTACTGATTCAGATACGGACTTAAGATCACACGTTTATAAAGATCAAAGATTTAATATCAAAATTGATACCACAAAGAATATCGCAAATCGCCAAATCCATTGCGATCTAAAACCGTCGAGTAAAAACCATTGAGCTAAAATATACATGTATTCCTATGGGGCAAAGTACCAATGTTGAGCTGAAAAATGTTGAGCCGAAAAATGCCACCGCATGTATCGTTTTCCTAATCCTGACTTGCATCTTTTCGGTTTCTCTGAAGCTTTAAGATTTTAAGAAAGTTACATTTTTGTGCACAGATTTCTCGTGTGATGGGAAAGAGTTCGGCCGTCTGTACCAGGACGTGCAGGACTGTCAGCGCTACTTCGAGTGTGTGGAGGGCTACTCTGGACCGTTCCATCGCAACTGTGCTCCGGGGGGTATCGTCTTCGACGAAGAGCAGCAGCAATGCGACTGGCCGTCAAACGTACCAGCTCCTTGTGGGGTAAGTTCTACTTCCTCCCCTTCTATAGGTAGCGTTAGCGTAGTCTATTTGGTTAGGCTAACGTCACACTTTCAAACGGGGGCCCGGTCAGGCTGTTTGTGGAAACGAAAAATAGAAGTGTATACGTAAATATGCACACAAATAATGCCCACGGACTATTTTCTGTACGTCTTCTGTACGTCTTTGTGTCTTTTATATCACACATTTTCGATCCCGAAAGCTGCCCGGTCGGGCTCCGGTTTGGAAATGTGACGTAGGCCATACCGGATATGCACGCTACCGGAAAGGGTACTTAGAACCGAACGTTCATAAGCCGTGGTCAACTGTTCGTTGTGCTTGTCGAAATGACCTCAGGGAATTTCACTGGCACAATGAACTAGTCAAAACTGTACATAACGTAGGTCTTCTCTGTCACGACCAGTGAAGGATCTGAGCTTTTCAGTCAGCTAAACTCAATAGAGATCACTTTTACATTCAAACTGAGTTTCCAACTCACATTCACATCCAAGGATCTTTTAGATATGTCGGAAATATGCCTTATGTCCTTCGTCGTGTTATTTTCTACCTTCGCCGACAAGAGTATGTTTTCCTTAGCCGTTAGCGTTAGTGTGTCTGTGGACTCCATGACTCCAGAGGCGTTGGATGGCCTTTTACGGAATTGGTAGATAGATACTAGGTGGAGGTAACGAAAACAAGGTCAAATTTGATCATGGGACTCATAACTATTTTCTACGGTACTGCAGCCGCACTTCCGGTTTTGAAATCTCGTATTTTGGACATACTACTGTCGTGATTTTTGGAACAGAGACAAGTGATGTATGCTTGGGTACCCTTGCTTTTTTTCGAACTTCAGGGGCCGTTTCTTTATTGTATGATAGTATTTTTCATTGACTCGTGTTATTTTGTCTTTCTCCCTCCAGACCAAAGACGACACCTCTACAGAGCAAGAACAGACAGATGACAGTTCTGAGGAGGACGGCGGGAACCAGAACGGGGATGGGAACGAGAACGGACAGACGACCGAGACGGGAGACGGGAACGAGAACGGAGATGGAAATGGCGGGAACGGTGACAGTGGGGAGGGCACAAGCAACTCTAATGAAGATGAGAACACTGATGGTGATGATATAGATAGTTCAGAAGAATCTTCAGAAGAGTCAGAAGAATCTTCTGAGGAATCTTCCGAGGAATCAGAACAATCTTCCGAGGAATCAGAACAATCTTCCGAGGAATCTTCAGAAGAATCAGAAGAATCGTCTGAAGAATCAGAAGAATCCTCTGAAGAGTCTTCAGAAGAATCTTCCGAAGAGTTATTTGAGAGTTTCTTTGGTGATATCTTTGGGTAAATCTGTCTATGATTACCGTTACATGTGTAGAGGAAGACGTCAATCCTATGTGATCCTATGTATGCTGGTGTACACAGGCATGTTCTGTTGAAATGGTAAATTTCTTGTTGTAACGTAGTTCACAGATTGGTGGTTGCATGGATTGGTAGTGCTGCGACAATGCTTTAGTTTCAGGTGTTGCCTATGTATCTCGTTAAATTCAGGGATACTCTGGGAATACTACCTAACATTTGCAACCATACATAAGGTTTTGTATAGTTACTTCAGTTTATTTATTCATACATTTTGTATTAATTATTCCTTGCTACGATTCAAATTTGTAAGAAATCCTAACGTAGTTAACGTTAACTTGTTACATGTAAGTTGTAATATGTTCTAATTTTCCTATTATTTAACGTTACACATTTGATGTTTTGTACAAGATTAAGATTGAATAAATAATGTAAATAAATGAGTGCCTGTCTCTGCGTGGTAAATTGGCCCTAATTTACTTCAAATACCTGCAATTTATGCCGAAGGTTGCCAGAACGCAAACAAACAAAATGGCGGTTTCGAGTTCGGTTTGACGTTCTTGCGTTCCAGGGCAATGACCCTAATTGATGCACCCGCAGAAGGCCCAAATTGAGTCCTTAAAATGACGTAAGGAATAGCCAAAATCTCGATGGCAGCATATTTGACAGCTACGATGATTTTCACTGGTCGGAATTTTGAAAATCAGACTTTTGGACACTTGAGGTAGCGGGCTGCTGTGTGGGGTGAGTTCTTATATGACGTGGAATGTTCACGGATGAGATTATGACACCTTAAACATGCTTATATTTACATTATGGCCAATACAGATTTCTATTGGTGTTCACTGGCCTCCAAGCCTCGTTTTCGTGTGAGATTTTGACTCACCTAGAATTGGGCAGGGTTTTTTTAGACATGTAATGCCTTTGTTAGCATATTGAAGCACAAAGTCATGAATAAATAAATGGTGAGGCATAGGGTACATGTTTCACCGTAGTTATTGTATTCAAATATTATAATTTTAGCTGAAATTCTGATATCTTTTGGACGGCTATTGTCTAAACCAATGGAACTATACACAATTCAAACAGCATTGTGACACAGGTAACAACGACACTGTCAGAAAAATGGCCCGTCTGAGGTCAAAACGTTGTATTGATTGTACATTCTTTGTTTACAATTAGAATAAGGCCTAGGACTGCATCATAACCATTAGATGCTGTATGCAATTGAAATTAATGCAAAACATAGATTTCCGAATCGTCGGTCATATACAGCTCTATATAGCCAGGGCAAATAATCAAATCATAATATCAACCCTAGTTCACCTGTATCTGCGGGGTAACCTATATCCGTTGTTTCAGAACACAAGATATTTAGTCATATCAAGTCAACGGACGGTGTATTTCGAAAATATTGCACTTTGAAACAACCGTCCGACTTGACATTGCTATTTACCCTTATTTAGAACAACGGATATAGGTTACCCCGTGGATAGAGGTAATAAACTAGCGTAGTAAATCAACCACATTGAGTCTGTGAGAGTCCTTTTAACAGCAGCACGCCGGTATCCTCTATATCTTTATCGGGAGTCAGTGACAATGTTTTGACGTAAGTTCGTTCTTGGTGGTACGAATGTAGGTCGTGCGGAGACCGTAATGTCTCTTCGTAGTAATAGACGTATTTCGTGTCGTCCTTGTTGGAAGGAACGAGCTCGTAGGCGTAGACCCAGTCACAGAGGTGCATCATCATCACAACACCTGCAAAACAGCACATAATGTCAATTACGTATAACCTTAGTTCCCCTTTATCCACGGGGTAACCTATATCCGTCGTGTTGCTAAACAGGGCATCCAGGGATATGAAGTCAATGGATGGTAGTTTCATATTGTACTATTTTCAAAATATTGCAGTTTGGAACCACCATTTGTCGACTTATATCCCTAAATACATTGTTATTTAAAATAACGGATATACGTTACCCAACAGATGTGATCTAGCGTTACATGCATCCCCAATAGTGCAAAACGGTTAAGAGCAAGGTTAACACATAGGTATAGGCTTTCACGGAGTTCACTAAGCATGCGCGAGCAACAGGAATCCTGGGTAATATGTGAAAGGTGAAGGTCCATAAGAAGTAAACAGTCTCGTCTCGACCATTTTCAAGATCTGCATGACAATGTCCAGAGCGTAATGACGGAATTTTTAAAGGGCTTTCACCTTTGACATATTACACATAATTCCTCTCGCCCGAACATGCGTAGTGAACTCTGAGAAAGCTTATACAGACGAGGAAGGAAATGCTTAAGGGACGTCCCAAATTTACCCGAAAGTCCGTGATATTCCCTGAACAAAAGAATACATGTACAACGCCCAATGCCTCGGTCACATTTCCAAACCGGGGTCCAACCGGTCAGCTTTCGGGAACGAATGGTACGATACAAAACGTACAGAAAACACTTTTATCTTTCCTTTCAGCAAACGCCCCGATGTGGAAATGTGACCTAAGCATATGCAGCAAAGCAGATATATATTTCTATCACGAATATATATACAGACGATGGATTGGTGTACCAACCGTCTAAATCTTAACGTTACCCGAAAATAATTCTTTCATCATGAATACAAAAAAATCGCAAAGATTTTTATGGTTACACCGAATTTCACATCTACGATACGGTCGTTATGACAAAGTCATAGGCACTAGGCTGATCTTTTTAGCTACATTACGTTTTGAAAAGGACGAGCTCTAGAATTAAGTTAAATCTTTTAAAATAGATAAGAAAAAGATTTATGTTCATATTTTACGCACAAGTTTAATACAAACAAAATCTGGCCTTACCAAATAAGCCTGTACTTGGACTCCACCTTGTCTTGTCACACATTTTAGTAGAGTCACAGAAACGTGTTAATTCCGTTTTAATGTCCTGCCCGAATCTAGGTCTCTGTATGAAAGGCAACGACCTGTTCGGATATGTCTGCCTGGTATTTTATCAAGTTTTCAAAAGAATGATGAGTATCCTTTTTAGCGTCTACTACACCTCGCGGTCCCAAGTTTATACCGTCCATGTTTCTGACAACTAGTGTCCCGTGTCTGAACATGGTACTGTTTTCACTCCAGAATTCCTCTTTGCATGCCCAGTGCGGAATTCTTGTGTTGATGAGACGAAAGTCCGTCCGGTTTCCGACGAACTGTTCAAACTTGTGCGTGGGAGCGCAGTTGAATCTCAGCACGGCATCGTGACTGTCTGAAAGAAAAATATACCCCGATGAAGACATCTGCTAGTTGGCTGTTCTCCGTTTGACACAAATCTCAGTATGACTCAAGACAACGCGGAGGGCTTTAACGAAAATTACAAAGATTTCATTTGAAATACTGTTCTCTATGTAATTCTAGCTCAACTTTATCCGCAGGGTAACCTATATCCGTTGCTTTAAAAATCAAAGTGATTAGGGTTATCGATTCGACGGAAGGTTTCAAATCGCAACATTTTTACTATATTGCGGTTTGAAACCAACGGATATAGGCTACTCCACAGATAAAGGTATTGTAACATACCTATTTACTGCCCGTACGAGTGAAACCTCAGGGCGTGGCTACTAGTTAACAGTAGTTCACCTTTATCCGCGGGGTAACCTATATCCGTTGCTTTTTACAAACGGGGTATTTAGGGGCATCAAGTCAACGGATGGTGGTATTAAATTGCAATATTTTCAAATTATTCCAGTTTGAAACCAACGTATATAGGTTACACCGCGGATAAAGGTGAACTAGCGTTAACTATTGTAACGTACCTATTTCCTGCCCGTACGAGTGAAACCTCAGGGCGTGGCTACTACTGACGACCGCGCACGAATTAAAGTGCACCAACTTCTCCAGGCTCTCCTCCGGCAATACGTCCTTGTTTTTATCTTTCGGTGCCTGTTTCCTTGTTATGGTGGAAAACGGAACTTTCCTCTTCAGTTTACATGACATTTCCTGTCGTAGTTTGGACACCTTTTCTGCTTCGCGCGGATTCATTTTCTTTTGGTTAGTCGGCATGGTTTTCACTGCTCCAACTACGACCCTAGTATGTCCGGGTTGTCCATTGATTGACGGCTGTTGTGTGGCATTCCGTAGCATTGAAAGTTGAGGTTGCTTACCACTCATAGAAACATAAGCTTTCAACGTAGACCTGGTCATCGAAGACTTGGGCAAGATTCCATAAATCGCTACACAAATGCATAGTCCAGCAGCCAAACGTAGTAGTGTCCTTTTTGCCATGATATGTGTTCCGTTGATCTTCTTTCTTACAAACACGTCACGAGGTAGTGTTCGGAATGTGTAGGAGCTGAAAAACAAACAAACACTCACATACAGTATGTGTAATAGTACATTGCTAAGGAATATTAAGATTAACAAAAGTATGTATAAGTTCTTTTAAATGTCAAATAATTTGATAGATATGTCACTTAATGTTCAGTTGCCATGGCTGTACCTATTTGACACTCCAATCCTCTGGAGATTGCACTTCTATTATATAGTGCACAATAGACCCAACCAATATCAAATTGTACATCAATTCATACCGACAAATAGGTTCTTGTACATTTGGAAATGTATAGACAGTCCGTTATGTTCATTTTGCCATCTAGAAGCAGAAACCTAGTAGAAACCTTGCCTTTTCGGATTGTCCTCGTTTGGTTTCCTTTGGGAATAAAATTCATCGATTCCATCAGAAAACTGGGTTAAAACTACACCTCCATCCTAAATTCCTTTGATATCACTTTTGGTAATTGAATTTGGACGCCCCATAATAGGTAACCTTGTAATCTTACCAGCTAAAATGTGTAATATGTATAATATATATAAAAGTAGAAAGGCCATTGTTGAATTATTGATTAGTAACACTATAAGCATTGTATAATACCATAGTAGTAAACTATGGAAGTTCATACCAGTGACACATGTAAGTGAAATAAATGTTAGTATCACCAGGCATAGAATATATAGATCTGGACATGATTTGCATAATTGATGAGGAGATGATACAATAGCTTCCCGAAGAAGGGTATTCGTAACATAAGTGACTGGGACGAAAAGAAAATTTATGTAGATTATTCAAATAACAGATCTAACAGACTTCATTTCATATGATTTGACATAAAATTATGAATGTATGAGGTTTTGGAGCTAATACATATTTAGATTTGTCTAGCTTTTATACCCCTGTCAACGTTTGAAAAATGGCGAAAATCGATTATGGACGACGTTCTGCGGCAATCACCCGAGCCTCGCTTATAATAATAACTTTATTGCACAACAATTGTACAAGGTACAAAGTATGGCTTATATGTGACAGTGACGGTTTTCAGGTGAAAAATACGCACAACCCTCTGTCGATCTTAAACATGGCCGATCTTCCATCGATACGCCTGAAGATCGTGAATAATGTGACAGGGGTATTAGCACTGTTTTGGTACACATTACCGGAAATCTAGCAGACTTACCTTGAGTCTGATTTCTCTGGCGCGAGCCCTGCATGTCCGGAATTCCATGCGTTATCTAAGCCACTACATACCTATGTCCCTGTCATATCTGATGGCAAGTGCCATACGATTTTGCCGCTCTAACCACGGTATATGAAGCGTTCGTGAAACTATACTTACCCCGTTAGTCCGCCATGTTTACCAGACTTAAACTTTGAAGTTCTCTAGACTTGTGCGCTATCGTCCAAAGTCCGCATTGTGGTACAATTGTCTTCCCGGGAAACTGTGTGCTTTCTAAGTGTTAAAACGTACACATAGCTACATGGTTCTGTTGCGAATATGGGGAGGGGGGTATCACAATGTGCTTTTGGTCGGCGACCAAGTCTCAAGTTACATTTTCTATTCAAGAGTGACACGACAGGATAGCAAGCTTTGTTGACATCCATACGTCATCGCCTCGCATTCAATTGTACTGTGGGGGCATATATGTATATATATATATATGGTTCATTAGTCAAGAACAAAGATTTGTCAGCTTTTGAACAAGCCTTGGACATTTTTTTGTATGCCTCTGCGCTAAACGTAGTATAAACATGCCGGTATGTACTTACTGTTTATGGTGGTGCACTTGAACAAAAGCGTCACCGGAACATACTATCGAAAAGAAGAAAGGACGGTCACTTATGTCAGACACAACCCTGACATTCACCTGGTTACTAGACACAACGTCTGACCGAAGTTTTGCTACAAAAGTGGTGATTTACAGACGTTTAGTGACTCACCTGTCCGCAGGTGTACTTGGGTCGGCAGGTGTCCAAACTGCGTTGCACACGCGTGACACTCCAGTCGAAAGATAGTCTGGCGGTTTTATTTGTTGTGACTACTGTTGACGACCTGTAGTTGGTCTTGTCTTAGCAATGAACTTGGTCCGTGACTTGAAGTGCTCTTCTAGCTACTTTCTTAAGGATAGTAGAGAGGGAGACAAAACGTGTGGTCAGTCCTCAGGTCTCAGGGTAAATAGAATGGAAGTCCGGTGTAGTATAACACAAAAGGTTGAACCAACTGATATGCAAATAGAGGTAGAGGGATGTTGCTCTAACTTGTGATGTTACTGATAACACACAGCATGTACAGCATAAAACAATGAGAGGAATGTCCTTCTTCAATTGTATACAGACAGTACGATGAGAGTTTAAAATTTATTTGCAAAATCATGCCTGAAGGCTAATTGCACGTAATACAGTATCGAAATAAGAGTAGAGTCAGTACATAATACTGGTTTCTAGTCTACTATAAGGTACTAAGTTTGCTATTGTCTGGTATACAAGAGTGTGCAATATTTAGATAGCACATATTGATCCACATTCCTTATGCAATTAGATAAACCACGTATCATAAGATTTATCTGTCCGCAAATTTACAGCTGAAGCGAGAAAAAGCTCAACCTGTACATAAATTATTCATTGCGGTTGTAGTAAGGCTTGGTGAACTATTCGTATCCGGTGCGTAGTAACATGCTGTTTGTTTATCATTAAAGCAGGTGTAAGTGCCTGTGTTATAAACCTTTTCCAGACAAAGCTTCGCTGAAATAAATGTAATGAAATTAATGACAACCGTCTCCAACAGCCAATGGTTTGTGGAGCAGGCGTGTGCTTGATTGACAACAAACAGTGACATGCTTGAATTGTAGGGCTCCCCGACGGTTAACCAATGCACGCGATGACCTACAGCTAGTACCTACCATAAAAGAGTACCACCCTTTTAATGAATGCTTATAAGGCTTAGGTCCCAGTTGGAAAAGGGGGGCCCCGTGGGCTTTTTGGGGGGCATTTTCTGGCGTGACACCTACGTGGCTCCGAAGGACACCTTGCGGCTTCGGGGGTATTTTTGGGAGAGGACCGTATAACAAATAGACGCAGTGACCTACCCTTGCGGTACACCAAGTGGTATCCCCCAGTTTCCGGCAGTCCAAATTTGTGGCTTCGGAGCCCGGCCGAAGCTACATCCCTGACGGGTACCGGTGCAATTGGGAGCTAAGCCTAAAGCTAAGGGCACAACACGCCGTACATACGTGCAATTTGTCCGTACGTTTTTTCTGAAAACGGGTCGCCCGTACTGGCATGTACGGGGGGCGAATCCGCAGCCCGATGGTACACAAAATTTTGCCTGCACTCCGTCGGATTCCCTACGAGGTCGTACGGAGGCGGTACTTACCACTTACGGATCCCAAAAGATGGCCCATGTTTTGGCACGTAGACAGCATGTATTTGCACGTACGGTGGGTTGTGCCCTTAGCTTAAGCAACCTCCTTGGCTTAAGAAAGGCATATTTCACTGGCCCTGAATGTTATACTTTAACTCGTAGAACAGTTCTTCCGTACACAGCGCACTGGTATAGTCCTGGCGGTACCCAAGTCTGGAAGCCGGCACACAAAACATCAAGGCAATGATGGCAAGCGTATTGTTCTGTTACGCCCTTATAAGTCCATTCAAGTGGAATGAATGCTGGGTCGACGTACCTAGAATCTAGGTCACTAAGGGTGACAAGCGCTTTTGTGTTGAAGAATACGGGCGTGCCCAAAGCAAATATATTTAACTCAGTGATGAGGCAGCCCAAAGACAGCATATTAAGTTTCTACCTGGAATATGGTTCTCCTTATACCCCTCATTTGGCGAAAATCGATCGAACGACGATTCTGCGGCAAGCGCCCTAGCCTCGCTTATAATTATAACTTAATTGCACAATTTTACAAGGTACAAAGTATAGCTTATATGTGGCAGGGATGGTTTTTAGGTGAAAAACACGCGCAACCCTCTGTCAATGTTAGATATGGCCGATCTTCCATCGATACGCCCGAAGATCGTGGATAATGGGACAGGGGTATCATGACATATTCTACATGCAGTTCTTCTCTTGTGACGTCGACGGTCCTTGATGACGTCACTTTGAACAACACTTTAAAAGGTAACTATCAGGTGAGTATACATCACGACAAAATGAACAACATCAAATTCAAATTTGTAAAGAGTCAAACAAGTTGGTTGCACACATAGAAAAAAGTCTATCACATTCACACACAAGGTGTCATCCATGTAAATCAATGGAAAAATTCCGAATGCTTTTGTGTTTCCCATGGCATAGATAAAAGCAAATATTCGATATCATATGCGTTATTGTCAATAACTATTTCTTATTGACAGGATGTTCCTTTGATAAGACTTCTAAAAGCACCTCATGATCCTGTCAATCCTAACCCCGAGGATAATGATATGCAAATCCGAAGATAGTCCTATATATATATATATTATATACTAGTAGTATTTAGATTCCCGTCAAAGAATGATAAACTACAATCATCCTTTAAAAAAATGATGTTGAAAATACCAAAAGGCGGAAAAGAGCTTCTAGGTACAAACTTAATATGCTGTCAATGGACTGCATAATATTTGAAAACAGTAGAGTGTAGTGTGGGTTCGTAAAACCTTAGGTCCTCAGCATTTTGTTTGGGCACGTACCGGCATTCTTCAACACATTCAGAGCATGGCGTCATTGTTAATCTATTGGCACACCTTTCTACTTACCTCCGGATGCTTTCAACCTGTGTACAGAGCTTTATTTGTGCATCAAGCCAGCTTTTCTAAGCCTTGGGTAGAGTTACAAGAACACAGGGGCAGCTGCGGATTTGATATCCCAATTTGAAATTGCGATATTTTCAAATATTGCAATATAAAACCAATGGATACTGCCTACTCCAAGGATAAAGGTGAACTAGCGTTAACTATCTAACGTATCTATTTTCTGACCATACGCGTGAAAGATCCGGGTGTGTCTAATAATCACACGTACTCACAGCACAAGACGAGCATGATTCAACAGCAATCTTAAATTTCTGTTGGTGACCGACAACTGGTGTAAAAGTGTCAAGAACCATTGCATGATAGCCCGGGTATACGGTTGAAAAGGCAAAATATAGAACACCGCCATACTTTTATTCCCGCCATCTTTATTTCTATGCCAGCAGTAAAGATTCATGTCATAGCGGTTGTGAGGGGTCAAAGTCAAATGAAAATTCTTGACAGTATATGTCCGTTTCTCGTGACTCTTTGTGTCCTTAGACATTTTTTTCATTTTGTGTCATTACTAACAGAGGATGTTTAACTACATAACAGCAAGTTGATTCTTCTAGGTTCCTTCCAAAGTAGATAGAAGAGTATTGTCCAAGCAGAGGCTCCGGCTGTTTTTTTAAACGTTTTTTTTTTTTTATCGGGCTTTCTAGTTTGTATTTTATCTTGCTGTGTCAAAACCTTTGGCTGGCGTACTTCAAGAAAAAAGACAAAATAGAAAGCCCGATAAAAACGAATAAAAAACGTTAAAAACAGCAGGAGCCTAACCTCTGCTTGGAGAGTACTAGAAGAGCACTTCAAGTTACCGACCAAGTTCATCGCTAAGACAAGACCAACAACAGGTCGTCAACAATAGTCATAACAAATGGAGTATCACGCATGCGCAAGACAGACTGAACACTTGCTGACCCAAGTACACCTGCGGACAGGTGAGTCACTAAACGTCTGTAAATCACCACTTTTGTAGCAAAACTTCGGTCAGACGTTGTGTCTAGTAACAAGGGGACTGTCGCGCTGGTGTCTAGCAAAGGCGGTTATGGTCTGACACAGGCGCCCTTCTTTCAATTGAATAGTATGTATAGCCGTTATAGCCTTTACGCTTTTGTTCAAGGGCACCACTATAAGCAGTAAGTACATACCACCATGTTACACAGAGGCGTACATGCATGTACAAGGCTTATTTAGAAGCTGAAAAGTCTTTGTTCTTGGTGTAAAATGAACCATACATGCAGCCCCTATAGTACAATTGAGTGCGATCAAATGACGTGTCAATGTCAACAAAGCTTGTTATCCTGCCGCGCCATTCTTCAAAAGAAAACGCAACTTGAGTATTGATCAACGGTGAACAAGCCCCCCCCCCCCCCATGTTTGTAACAGAACCAAGTAGCTATGTGTACCTTTTAACACTTAGAAAGTAACGTAAATAAGCTTCCCAAGAAGACGATGGCACTA
>NC_049991.1:5086777-5090955 GCF_000003815.2 Branchiostoma floridae | reverse complement strand
CATATCCAGTTGCTTGAGTAATTACTTTTTGGTGTATCTTATTACCTGGATGTCTAACCTAACGTTACATCGACACATATTCTATATGTTTTCGCTTGTTTGTTTTTTGCAGATATTACACATTCCGAACACTACTTCGTGACGTGTTTGAAAGAAAGAAGATCAACGCAACACAAATCATGGCAAAAAGGACACTACTACGTCTGGCTGCTGGACTACTTATTTGTGTAGTGATTTATGGGATCTTGCCGAAGTCTTTGAGGACCAGGTCTGTGTTGAAAGCCTATAAAGCTATGGGTGGTAAGCGAACGCAACTTTCAATGCTACGAAATACGAAATACATGAATTCGCGCGAACTGCCCAAACTACGACAGGAGATGTCATGTAAACTGAAGAAAAAAGTTCCGTTTTCCACCATAACAAGGAAACAGGCACCGCAAGATAAAAACAAGGACGTCTTGCCGGAGGAGAGCCTGGAGAAGTTGGTGCACTTTAATTCGTGCGCAGTCGTCAGTAGTAGCCACGCCCTGAGGTTTCACTCGTACGGGCAGGAAATAGGTACGTTACAATAGTTAACGCTAGTTCACCTTTATCCGCGGGGTAACCTATATCCGTTGGTTTCAAACTGGAATATTTTGAAAATATTGCAATTTAAAACCACCATCCGTTGACTTGATACCCCTAAGTACCCCGTTTGTAAAAAGCAACGGATATAGGTTACCATGCGGATAAAGGTGAACTAGAATTGCTTTAAATCAAACCTTTGTGATTTTCGTTTACGCCCTCAACGTTGTCTTGAGTCACATTGAGACATGTTGCAAACGAAGGGTAGCCCACTAGCAGATATATTCACTTTTCTTTCAGACAGTCACGATGCCGTGCTGAGATTCAACTGCGCTCCCACACACAAGTTTGAACAGTTCGTCGGAAACCGGACGGACTTTCGTCTGATCAACACACAAATCCCGCACCGGTACTGCACAGAGGAATTCTGGAGTGAGAACAGTACCATTTTCAGACATGGGACTCTGGTTATCAGAAACATGAACGCCATCAACTTGCAACGACAAAAAATTAACAACAAACGCGACAAATTTCGTTGTTTTGACAACTTGATCAAATACAAGAAGACGTATCCAAACAGGGCGTTGCCTTTTATACAGAGACCTCTGTTCGGGAATGGTGTACTGGCGGAGTTGGTGGAGTTCTGCAAATCTACAAACATGTGCGACACAAAGATGAGGCCAAACTTAAGTTCGGGCATACTCGGTGAGAAGTTTTGGCCTTAATGTCAGAAACGTACGATTTCCTTCAGTGCCTAAATCTAGTTGTGATTTTTCACATCTTCCTGTTTGATTTTAGAATTTACATGTACTTTGGAATTCCACGACTTTATTACCCATTTTTTAAATACCTTACACTTTACGGCATGTATTCACTCATTTTGCAGTTCATTTGGATGACATACAAATTGAAAAATTCTATTTTATTGTTGGAAACGGACAAAATGGATGCGTACGTGGATGTCATACATACATGTATAATCGAACAGGACTTCTCAACTTTTTACCTCCTATGATGTAGCTATTTTGCCAAAATATTGTTTTCGATGATGACTCTTGAAAACCTCGTCACCGTGCATGATTTTTGTGCTGACCACGTGACTGCGTTCTGTTTTGCAGGTGTTGTGATGATGATGCACCTCTGTAACCTGGTCTATGTTTACGAGCTCGTTCCTTCCAACAAGGACGACACAGAAGTCATGTATTACTTCAATGAGGAGAAACAACATGACTGGCACCCCTACAGCCACGAAAGAGTTTATATCAGGACTTTGTCACTGACTCCTGAAAAAGTAATAGAAGATACAGGCGTGGTTGTTTTGGGAGGGTTTTCACAGACCCAATGCTAGCGATATCTTCTTCATTCAAAACTATATTTTTGCCATGATTTTTGTTCTGTAAAATGTAGCTTTGGAAGTTGAGCTTGCTCATTACTCATAACGATTACTTCCGTTGAAGGTGTCAAAGACGCCTTTTCAAAGCCACCATACCGTTGGCTTTGTTGTTCGGAGTTTCCATCTCCTAGGAGGACTTCCGACCAAGGATGCAAGAGGTTCCTCCTCGCCCCCCTTTAGCGTTTTCGCCCCCCCCCCCCCAGAACATTACTAGTATTCCTCGGAGGGGTCTTAAGAACAGCTGGTTACTACATATTAGGTGCGCTACCTGGTACTATACTGCACCTGGGAGTAACATAGTTACCTGGTACCTATATGGCACCTTATTACCGTAAGATGTCATACCTTGTTCGGTGCAAACACTACATTGAAAAGACAATTTTTTTTGCAGCTGACATGGCAGAGGTGGCATAGAAAACAATGCTATTGTGAACGTATAAATCAACACCGTCTATGGTACGGAATACGTCAACTATATGTTTTCAATTTGTCACAGTATTCTCTTTCTTGTGCAGAAAACATTTCCAAAGCACTAAGAAAAACACAAGTGAATAATAGTTTCTCATTATAAACACTATCTACGCACAAGTTCATATACCTGTTGCTAAATGCTACAAAAAATGGTCAAGTACCAGTCTTGAAACACGGGTAAAACACCAGTTCCTAAATACTAGAAAAACAGTCATATTGGAGGTGAAGATATCCATAGGGTAGGTGCATATAACGTACCAGTTTCTAAATACTAGAAAAACAGTCATATTGAAGGTGAAGATACCCCTTGGCCAGGTGCATACACCAAAATGTGCATTATTCTAATGAATACCTTATTTGCATAATCAATAAAGACATGACATAGTTCTTTTGTGGTAGAGACTTCATATTGGAGATATATAGGTTGCTTGAGGACAGGTGAATACAATTAAATATATCTCATGTCGAGACTCTGGTACATGCAATAAAGGGAATACAAGGGACCCAACCCTCCTTGTCTGAAACAAGTTCAACTATCTTATTGCCATGTACTTACGTTAATATTGATACTATGGATGGAGTTATGTATCAAACTCGTGTACTTATATCATTCTGAAACTGCATTGTGTGATTTATACCAATCAACTTCTAAAATGTCATGTAAACCCTTTTTTGGGGGGGGGGGCGAAATCGCTAAAGGGGGGCGAGGTAGGGGGGCGAGATCACTAGCCGGGGAGGGCGAGATCGCTAGTGATTTCGCCCCCGGGGGGGCGAGATCACGGGGGGGCGAGAACGCTGTCACACCGGCATGAAAAGCTGAAAACAAATGTGCAGGCAATGACAAAATACCATACCAAGTAATGCTACAATCAGAATTTGAGAAAGGGCCCCGAAGGGTAGTTTACTGGGTCTTTTTTTTGCACTTTTGGAGTTGACCCCTGTCGCTATCAGGCTATTTTAAGCACGGCCGGGCCCCATGACTTTGTTAACTCACAGTTGAAATCAGCCCGGGACAAAATTGGGACTTCAGAGACCGGCCTAGGCTACACCCTGTGCGAGCATCCAGGTCGTATTAAAGAGGTATTAATAAGAGCGGTGTGTAAATAAACCAACAATGACGCCACGCTTAGGGGATAAAAGATTGTTGACATACGGCCTTCGGAAAAATGCCGCTCGAGCCGGGTAAGACCCTTCCTGGTTACGGGTAATGTGTTGCGTCAGCCTGACTTGCATCACGGTGACTTATTGGGATACAACCAGCATGATGAAGACGGATAGTAATTGTTGGTATACTACAGTATTTGACTACCTTCACAAAAGGCTACGGGGAAGACTTCTGCATTTTCGCAAAAATTTTGCCTTTCTACCAGTTACATTTATTTCAGCGAAGCTCTGTGTTGCTATACTACAGTATTTATTTATTTATTTATTTATTGATCTTTAGGGTAGTCCCTTCAGTTAACGTGGTAACTGATTTCCAAGGGAGCCCTATAACAATAATAATAACTCAAAGTACAAAAGATAAATACAAACATAGGATTGAACATAACAAAGCAATAATCCAATTCGGGTTTGTAAATCATACAAGCAACTTAGGAAAACTCAAAAGAATAACAACTCATACTTAATAACAAAAACAACTCAAGATCACAAACTCATAGGGTCATTGGACGGTCATTGCGGTCAGAGGTCAGATGTCAGTGCCATTTGTCCTGATCAATCGGACTGAACATAAGAAAGAATAATCCAG
>NC_049991.1:5037905-5086677 GCF_000003815.2 Branchiostoma floridae | reverse complement strand
GACTACCTTCACAAAATGCTACGGGGAAGACTTCTGCATTTTCGCAAAACATTTGCCTTTCTATTAGTTACTTTTATTTCAGCGAAGCTCTGTCTGGGAACAGCCACGCCTGCTTTGTTGCTGAAGCAACATCATGGTACGTACTACGGACTGGACACAAATGTTCACCAAGCCTGTTACAACAAATATATCCGCCGGACTAACTTTCAACTGGAGTGTTACGCATGTGCAACGAAGTTTGGACACCTGCTGACCCAAGTACACCTTTCGACAGGTGAGTCACTAAAATATGTAAATCACCACTTTTGTAGCAAAACATCGGCCAGACGTTGTGTCTGGTAACCAGGGGGTTGTCAAGTTTGTGTCTCACATAAGTGACCGTCCTTCTTTCTTTCTTTTAGATAGTATGTTCCTGTGACGCTTTTGCTAAAGGGCACCACCATATGCGGTAAGTACCGCCATGTTTATTCTGCATTGAGGTAGCACAGAGGCGTAAATGCAGGGCTTGTTCAAAAGCTGAAAAAATCGTTCTTAGCGTAAAATTAACCATATACGCAGCCACAAGGCCTACAGTACAATTGATCATGAGTTCCTGTTACGCTTTTGTTGAAAGCACCACCATAGGTGGTAACGTTAAGTACATACTGCCATGTTTATTCTGCGTTGAGGTAGCGCAGAGGCGTACATACAAGGCTTGTTCAAAAGCTGAAAAATATTTGTTATTAGCCATATATATGCAGCCCCAAGGCCACAATTGGCCATAAGAGCGATCAGACGACGTACCAATGTCAATCAAGCTTAGGTGCGCTTTAGACTACGTTGGATGTCCCTGCGTAGGAGGATGACACCTACCAACATGCCAAATGTCATAAAGATACACGACCGCCTGGTGGTGTTAAGGCATACTTGTTACAGCTCTTACACATTCCTGATACTATGTTGTTTATGTTTTTGAAAAAAAAAGGAGATCAACGGAACACATATCATGCCAAAAAGGACACTACTACGCTTGGCTGCTGGACTACTTGTTTGTGCAGTGATTTATGGAATCTTGTTCGAGTCTTTGATGACCAGGCCTGCGTTAAAAGCCTATAAAGCTTTTGATGGTAAGCAAACGCAACTTCCAATGCTACGAAATGTCACACGACAGCCGTCAACCAATGGACAACCCGGACATACTAGGGTCTTAGTTGGAGCAGTGAAAACCACGCCGACTAACCACACGGAAATGAATCCGCGCGAAGTGTCCAAACTGCGACAGGAAATGTCGTGTAAACTGAAGAGAAAAGTTCCGTTTTCCACCATAACAAGGAAACAGGCACCGCAAGATAAAAACAAGGACGTCTTGCCGGAGGAGAGCCTGGAGAAGTTGGTGCACTTTAATTCGTGCGCAGTCGTCAGTAGTAGCCACGCCCTGAGGTTTCACTCGTACGGTCAGGAAATAGGTACGTTACAATGGTTAACGCTAGTTTACTTTTATCCGTGGAGGTTCCTATATCCGTTTGTTTTATAATTCAATATTGTAATAATGTTCCAATTGAAAACACCATCCGTAGATTTTATAACCTTAAATACCCTGTTTGTAAAAGCAAATATAGGTTACCCCGCGGATAAAGGTGAACTAGAATTACAAAGAGTATAATGTTTCACATCAAATCTTCGTGATTTTCGTTAAAGCCCTTCATACGTCTGGAGTCATATTGAGATTTGTTTCAAACGAAGCAGATGTCTTCATCGGGGTATCTTTTTCTTTCAGACAGTCACGATGCCGTGCTGAGATTCAACTGCGCTCCCACGCACAAGTTTGAACAGTTCGTCGGAAACCGGACGGACTTTCGTCTCATGAACACAAAAATCCCGCACGTGTTCTGCACAGAGGAATTCTGGAGTGAAAACAGTACCATGTTCAGACACGGGACACTGGTTGTCAGAAACATGAACGGTATCAACTTGGAAAGACAAAAGATTAGCACCAAAGGCGACAAATTTCATTGTTTTGACAACTTGATCAAATACAGGAAGACGTTTCCAAAAAGGGCGTTGCCTTTTATCCAGAGACCTCAATTTGGGAATGGTGTACTGGCGGAGTTGGTGGAGTTCTGCAAATCTACAAAAATGTGCGACACAAAGATCAGGCCAAGTTTAAGTTCGGGCATACTTGGTGAGGAGTTTTTGTTTCAAGTGAGGGTGTGAGGGTTAAGTTTAAAAACACTCATAACTCGCTAACAACGAAAGCAATCTACACGCAGTTTTCAGTTTACAACTTCCTACCAAGAGAAAGACGCTTTGAAAACACATTTAACTAACCCTAATTTTAGGTTAGGGTTTGGGGTTAGGGTTTAGGGTTTAGGGTTAGGGTTAGGGTTAGGGTTTAGGGTTAGGGTTTAGGGTTTAGGGTTTAGGGTTAGGGTTAGGGTTATGGGTCAGGGTTAGGGTTAGGGTTATACAATTGTGTTCACTGACAATTGTTTGAAATCAGAAACGTACTGTTTCCTTCAGTGGCTAAATTTAGCACTTAACGTCATGTGGTAAGTTTGAATAATGATAGATGTTGAAATCATTTTCTCTTGTGATATCAGCACTGCGTATGTACATGATTTTTTTTAAACACTAGTTTATCATTATCTATTCAAAAGGACCAAACGTGACATTGTTGCCTATAGGACAAAGAAAACATCTATGAACCATCAATCTGTAACGTCATAACGTTGCACCACAACAGGTTATAGTAACTTGCTTTGAGACGTTTTAAGGCCACGTTGATTCTATCATATGGATGACCCCCTCTGTAAACCCTAAAACTGATGCCAGCGCAAATGATAAAAAACAAAAGTGACAAAATAGAATTTGCCTTCCTTATGAAATTTGAGTGGTCGGGAAGGTTGAACAAATGACAGAGTATGGTATACCCAAGGATGTTAAAAGGCTAACCTCCTTGGTATACCGAACAATAGGTTCTTCATGTACATGTTTTCCCCACATCTCCCTGTTTGACTTTGGAATTGACTTTGGCATTCTACGACTGCATTATCTATTTCCGTATTATCTATAGTACCATCTTTGCATTATATGGCATGTATTTGCTAATCTTGCAGTTGTTTTGCATGACATACGGATTAAAAATTTCTATTTTTTGTTGTTGAAATTGACAAAATTGATGCGCGCGCGGATGTCATGCATAAAATTGGACCACTGATAGGGCCTAACTATACCACATTTTCAACTCTTATAATGTAACCATTTTGCCAAAATATTTTCGATGATGACTGGTCTTGTAAAAGCCTCATCACCGTGGTTTTTGTGCTGACCACGTGACTGCGTTCTGTTTTGCAGGTGTTGTGATGATGATGCACCTCTGTGACTGGATCTATGTCTACGAGCTCGTTCCTTCCAACAGGGACGACACGAGACTCATGTATTACTTCAATGAGGAGAAACAACATAGCTGGCACCCCTACAGCCATGAAAGAGTTTATATCAAGACGTTGTCACTGACTCCTGAAAAAGAAATAGAGGATACAGGCGTGGTTGTTTTGAAAGGGTTTTCCCATACCAAATGCTAGTGATATCTTCTTCGTTCAGAAGTACTGTAAATGCAGTTAAGTTCGCGGGGATTTAATTTCGCGGTAGCGGGAAAAGGGACTTTTCGCGGTGGTTTTAAGTTCACGGTAGCAACATGCACTGCAGTCTCTTACTGTTATGGAATAATGTTCGCGGTGGTTTTAAATTCGCGGTGAAGCGGCCACCGTCAAAACCGCGAACATTAAACCACCGCGAAAGTTTCTGCATTTTATGTGCGTAGTACTACACTATTTAACGGTGTTTTATCTTCTAGGCACTGAACTAAACTGAAGAGGAGTTAGCAATTTTCTTTTGTTTTGAAGGCTTGTGGGTTGTAGTTGTACGTGAAGCAATGCCCAGTAAGAGAGTTCAATATTTCGGTCAGCGGTTTCGAGGAAAGAAGCTGTACATGTTGCTATAGCCGAGGGACTTTGAGACAGGTCTTTGACAACAGTGTTGTGAGCTTACATGATAGCTTCATTCATGCCCGTAGCCAGGGGGGGTTCGGGGGGTTCGGAAGAACCCCCCCACACGCTCAAAAGGTCCGCTTTTTCAGGCTCGAAGGTCCACTTTTTCATGTCCAATATTTTTTTCAAAGGCATGACTGATTTGCATTTTTCCCTGATAGACATTTCAGTCAATCTTAGTGAGTCTATTAGCAAAATTTGCCCCAGAAAGTGCAGGAAATGGCTTTTCAGACGGTCCGGATTTCAAAATTTCCCCAGACCTCCATTGCGACGCCTCGCGCCTTTGGTGTCGGACTTGGTGAAAATATGTCGAGGGAGTTGGCCTCAAAGACTTACGCAAATGCCTTGTCTTTTAATAGAAATTCCATTAAACTTCGCAAGCGATTTTTGCCCGTCAAGATGCAGGAAATGGCGTTTCAGAGGGTCAAAATTTCAATTTTTCCGGGGGAGCATGCCCCCGGACCCCCCTAGGTAGCTCACGCCTTCGGCGTGAGTCTCGCGCCTGCGGCGCTCGTTGGTCCCACAATTACTAAAAAGAACCCCCCCAACCAAAATCCTGGCTACGGGCATGTCATTACTCGTAACGGTACCTACTGGACGTAGGAGCAAACCATCAATACTAGAATGTGCTTTAGGTGAATTAAAAGCTACATACAATTATTGCATTCTCACGACGGGAATTGAAAAGATCGTATCTCAATACCACAGCGATTCTTCGGTTGGTACATGAAAATAGAAGAGTCAGTAATATTAGATGACCCTCTATAATTGCATAGTTGCGGCTATATTGTAGGCTGTGTATTGCTTTGTTGTAACATGTTTGGTGTAGCATATGTTGCATTTCTTGTACAATACTCCGCCCTCTGTACGGTACAAGTATGGATAGTATCATCCACAAATGGTTTCACAACAAACTATGTTTTTTTTATTTTATTGAACATTTGATGAAGACAGGAAAGCATACAGCCAAGTTTGACGCCTCTCTTCCATTCAAACACAAAAGGTGTTCCAAAGAAACACTACGGAACATGTTATATGTAGTAACCCCATCTACAAAAGATCTCTATAGCTACTAACTAGGGCTGGGTACAGGTACAGAAAATTCAGGTCCAGGTACGGTTCAGGTCCAAAGGATCAGGTCCAGGTCCGGACCTGAACCTGGACCTGATGCAGTATGACTCATACCATTGGTCCATTTCACTACAACGAAATCTGTTAGGTGGAGTATTAGACTTAAACTGACGTTTTAAAATCCTACAACGCTAACTTCACCTGTACAATTGGCTGTAAAACTTGGTAGAAATTACTTTAAACTCTACACTACTTCAGTCTTGTTATTTTCTTCCACCTGCAAGCGCCAAAACGTGTGAATGCCTAATAAAATAATCTGTTAATTTTCTAATCGGTCCAACATCCGGTCCACCTAATTTTGTCAGGTCCGGTTTTTCTGGACCGGTCCAATAAGAAAAAACGGTTTTGTACCGGTACACTGTACCGATACCCAGCCCTACTACTAACCAATTGCAGACAGCCAACAAAATACACATATCGGATATAGACTTCAAGTGAAAGGAAACAATGTATGAATTTGCCAGGAAACAAATCAGCTCCCATACAACAATGAGTAAAAGGCTCGCCAACCGAAATAAACTAGATAACTCTCTACTTTTGCCCACACGGTTATTATAAAAATAGGATATTTGGTAATAAATTCTAAGTAAACCTCAGCAAACCTGCTTTATACATACAATTGCATTGTTGTTATATTTTGTGCAGCTGCATACTACTGATTAATTCCACACACAAATAATATCTAATACACATATATAATATACCATAGCACCCAGAGGTAAAGCAATATCCCTGTATATTAACTGGTAACAGCCTGTCAGTTTAGCTCATGGTTACATTTAGTTGGAAGCTGGGAAGCCATGGCGCAAATCCTGGGAAGAGCGTCTTCAGGAAGGGATAAACGTAATATTGGCGTCCCGTGTTGGTGAAGGTCCGTCAGTAATTATGATATAAGGGCTGTTTAAACATTGAAGACAGTTATGTCATCGGCTGTATCGACAAACACCTTCCATGTGAATATTACAGGAGACATTCATGAATTTTGATAAAGCATACGTGCATATCTTCGGTCAACTAGTTTACACAATAAAAAGATACTACAAAATTCTTATTATGCCATCGTACCAGTTAAATAATACGCGTATCTATCTAATTGTCACTATACCAGTAATAGGTTATGTAACTATCACTATGTACTGCGACGCCCGACAACCACTGGCTCTGACATGTACACGCCCTGACAACCATCGAGTACGGGCCCTGCCACGCCCTGACAACCATCGAGTACTGGCCCTGCCACGCCCTGGCAACCATCCCTCGACACCCAATGCCCCGACAACCGAGATTTTTCAATCAACTAGATCAAACCGAAGCTAACTTGCTTTCCCTCCACACGTTTTCAAACACCTCGGCAACTTCTGTCACCGAGAATAAGAAGTTAGCTGCATTGGGAGACACATTCTCCAGTATTGTCTCAATCCGATCACCAAGAACAGCAAAATTAGGATGACCAGTGCCATAGAGTTTTTGTGCGACTTTGAAGGCTTTGTATGCTGCGTCGTCACCCTTATACCCACCCACACACTCTGCAGTGTTACCCAACAACATGAACAGGTTTGCAATCTTCTTATGTTTCCTTCCATACTTCGGAAACAGTATAGCAAACGAGGCATAAAGAAGCTCTAACGTTTGTTCAGTCTGTTGCAGAGCAAGGTACATCTCTGCCAACGACTTGTAACACAGACCCAAGTGGGGATGCTCCTCGCCAAAATCTTTAAGAAGCAGTGGTTTCATTTTCTCACATTCTTCGATAGCGTTTGTAATCTGTGCTACGCCCATTGCACAAGCAGCTGCCATTCTCTGCTCGTTTATCACATTAACAGGATAGCGGTAGCTAATAGGGGATGTCATACTACGCGCCCTTTGATAGCAGTCTAGTGCACTTTTATACTGGCCTGTTTCTTCATAGTACCTGCCCATGAAGGAATAGTACCTCATCTGCCTGTACTTCGTCATACGATCGAAAGCTGGCGCTTTTTCACAGAGTTCGAGTAACTCTCGCGCTCGGTCAAACTTGCCCTGGTCCAGACATGCTCTCGACTCACTCAGTAATACTCCCAGGTACGACACACAGTCTTCGTTACACACTTGTCTCTGTTTGTTCACGTGGGTTAGGATTTTCTTTGCCAGAGAGAACGCCGTGCGAGCGTTTTGGAGGTTACCCTTCTTTCTTTCAAAGTCGCCGATAGCCCTGTACACTTTAGCTAAAGCTACGTCATCGGGTGTCAATACCGAGACATCTATGTCGTACTTAGTGCAAGTTTGAGTCAGACGGAAAGCCACCGAAACCTGGCCCATGCGGCAAAAACAGTACGCAATGTGCAGCGCAAGGTCAAAGTCAAGCAGATCCTCCTTATCCAGAGACTTGAGATAGTCGTAAAACGTCTTAACGTGTGGAAGAAGCTCCTTGCCTTTCTGCCAACTATCGTCATCTATGGTATCGTACACATTACCGACACATTGCGCCATGTGCATGAGAGACTTCTGTTTCTCTGTAGGTGAAAGGTGCTCCCAGATATCCCTTACCTTTGTGGTCAAGTATACCCGATTTTTCTCCACCTTCACCAGAGGCTCTACTACCTCTAACAGTGTGTTATACATATCCCTGATATTCCCCTTACTATCCCTCCCCCATTTTCTAGCCTGGAATAAGAGTTGTTCGATGAAGCTACGTGGAAGCTCCACGTCCGGAGAACAGCACGCCAAGACTTCGACGACTTTGGAGAGGGACGGGCGGACCTGGAGTTGTGCCTGGAGATGTCGGAGAGCAGGCGGGAAGGAAGAACGTCTTGTGCCTCTTCCTTCACGTTTAGGGCTGAAGAGGTCTGCTTCTGGAGCTGCTGCAAGAGTGATAATAAGAATTTATGTCACAGTGGAATAACCATGTCATCGTTCACCATGTTGTGTCCATTAGCACATAGCTAAGAAAGCTCTCTTGTTGTTTCTGAACCTGGTTGTATTTTACAGGGAAGAGTCGCTAGCCGTTCCTCTTTAACCCTATCCAGACCGGGGGGGCTAAAAGTGCCATTTCTGACGTCATATTGGCGTCAGTGTCGTCGTCATTGGCAACAAAAGACTTAGCAGACTTAGACAACAATACGATGACCTTTATAGTCATCGTTTTCTTTAATACCTTTAAATATAGCGGAAATTTCATATATAGACGATTTTAGCCTAAAATATGACATTATGATGTCATAATTACGTCATAACGACACCAAACTTACAGAAAATATAAAACTTTACTAGTACATCATCCCCTCCAAATTTTGTGATCGTAACCCAAGCCGTTTTGAAATCACGAAGGGGGGGTCAAAAGAGCATCCTATATCCGTTTGTTTTATACTTCAATATTGTAATAATGTTCCAATTGAAAACACCATCCGTAGATTTTATAACCTTAAATACCCTGTTTGTAAAAGCAAAGGATATAGGTTACCCCGCGGATAAAGGTGAACTAGAATTACAAAGAGTACAATGTTTCACATCAAATCTTTGTGATTTTCGTTAAAGCCCTTCATACGTCTTGAGTTATACTGAGATTTGCGGAATTATAGCGGAAATTTCATATATAGACGATTTTAGCCTAAAATATGACATTATGACGTCATAATTACGTCATATTACGTCATAACGACACCAAACTTACAGAAAATATAAAACTTTACTAGTACATCATCCCCTCCAAATTTTGTGATCGTAACCCAAGCCGTTTTGAAATCACGAAGGGGGGGGGGGGTCAAAAGAGCCCCCCCCAACCCCACCCCCCCTTCCCTGGTAGCCCAAAAAAGCCCGGTCTGGATAGGCTCGATACACCTCTTAAACAGGTGACCCCAACATTCAGCCCCAGCGCTATATCAACTAATTGGAACCAGGAGCTCAACTGTAGGGCAGCTACCAATTGAGCTACAGGGACATCCTCGTGTACAAAATATATCTATGTAATTCACATAAAAACAAAAAATCTTCCTAACTGCCTATATTTTCCTTTTCTCGTTTTCATCAACATATGTAATGTTTATAGGTCGGGGTTGCATAATTATCTACGACAAAGTTAATGCCAATTGGTTTTGTGCTAAACGTTAGAAGTGAAACAATGGCAAAGCAGCGTTGCACTAACCTTCATCGAGTCCGTCACCACTGGGGAGCTTATATATGCACATGGAGTTCTTACTCCCAATCTGGGCATTTTGCAAGCTGCTGTTGCTAATGTTAACGTTGTACGTGATGTATGTCTTCTTCACCACGGTTGTAGCGCCCGACGCACCCTCATCAGTTTCTGAAGGAAAAGAAGAAAGCAGCAACTGATGTCACTTTCATATTTACCTTCACGGGGGGACACGTTGTTTTGCTCAGTTTCTTCTTCTTCCATTTCAAACAAATAAGGTCAATGTTTAGGACTCGTTGTATCGCAAAACTCTGTCGTGTTTGGTTACATTATGTAGCCTTTCTAGTCTAAATATGATCCATGAGTGATATCTCTTGCATTTGTTTTGTCGTATCTCATAAGCATCTGCATGTACAATTTTCGGAAACAAAACATTCCCGCCTTAAAGTTAATTAGATGTTGTACAGTAAAATGATAGCGTAAGTGCATGGCCCATCAATTTCCATCTTAGAATCCTATAACTATCCAAGTGCTCACGCACCTAGAGAAGACTCCTCTTCTGTGCTTGAGCCACCATCCTTGGTGAAAGAGGTGCAAAAAATTGCAAAGTGTTATAATAAAATATGAGCAGCTTATGATCAACTGCAGAGATATCAACGATACCTCTACAGTCTACCAGGAACTGCAGAATAATTTAAAGAAATTGTGCTGCTTAGTACTATGTATATGTGTAGTACACAACTTGCAGTTGAATAATTATAAACTCCATAGCTCGTTCTCGGGTAGGCACGAGTTTAAATACTGATGCTTATCCATTACATAACGCTAGGTATTCTGAAATATTTATACAGAGAATTTAGAACTCTAGAAAAAAGTACAAGTACAGCAGCTAGCTGTCTACTTTAAATGAGCCGGTACAAATGCCATGCTGTACCTGCCAGATGAAAGAAAGTTTACCTAGTATACGGGGCATATGCCAACAGGTTGAGAAGTACAATATGTAGTTCGTAGTTTTACCGATAGGTGTCTCTCCTGACGGGTGCTCCTCCTATGATGACTTTGCTTGAGGCGTTTTTGGCGCGGACTACTTGATGAACCTGTTGTCGCCTCCTCGGCTGATCTAAGTCTTTTGAAAAGAAACTTGTATTGAACCTCTAGAGTTAAATACAAGGTAGACTTTACTTTAAACAGGTTGAAACCGTTGAATACATGTAACGTTATACGCCCATCATATCGTCCACAGACTAAACAGATACAAAGCAAAATTGGTGTAGGGCACCTCATGATCACCCTTGCCTGTATGTGTAACGCAAACCACGCTTTCCAAGGCTTTAAATGGCCCTTCTCTACAGTATGTTGGACAGATGAACTCCACCCCACCTTTGAGAAAATTCTTTCCTTTCCTTCAAAAGATTTCCTTACCTTCTGAAGGTGCCAATCTTGCCTTCCCTCTGTCGCCTCCCCTGGCGTTGTCCTAGGCGGGGGTTGTTGTCATCCAGCCCGCCATTGTTTTGGCCGTCGGGCCCCTCTTCGGCCCACGTCTCGGCTTGCTCTCCCGTCCCCGGCCCCTGTTTCCTATCACGCTGGCGCCAAACTCTGGACATCAGTTCCTAGAAGGTTGATATAGACGTCTGGATGTTTCTAAAGCTGAAGCAACTGCGCTACGCTACATACATGTACACAAGAAATGCAGCACAACCAAACCAAACACAGGCCACCTTACTGGCAGTTTTAAGTCTATGATAGTTTAGACTGCGCAGTTCCTGTTGTGAAAGTTGGGCAGTCCCCCATCTTAAAGGTCACGTAAAAATATCAAAAACAACGCCTTACCATGTAACGTTACCAGCACAAACAATGTGTCTTCTATTCCCTATGCAGCCATATGTGAACCATCTGTGACCTTTGGAATTGTAACAATTTTACAACAAAACATTCGCTACAAAATGTAGGTAAACGCGACCCTGCCACACGGAGCTATTATGAAATAGTCACGCGCTTTTTGAGTCAGTGGATTGGAATGTACTAAGGGGAATCCCCATAGGTAAACAATGGACGATGCTAGTGTGCCCTATTTATAATGTTCATCACATTCTTTACATTTTATGCACTTTCATAAAGCCATGGTTTCTTACAGTAACACTACAGTCGAAAAACTATGGCATGCCACTTTTTTTACACCACAACCACCTGTAGATCACCATCGTCACAACCACCTGTAAGATCTGCACTTTGCACATGATCCGCAAGGCGGCGCTTCTACCACGCTCACAGGTCAGAGTTCACCTAGGCGCTCGATTCAAAAACCAAATTCGACTGTGTGACAATTTTTACTTCGTAGACAACAACAACAACGATCTTTTCGATACGATGTCACTCTCTAAATCTCTAGTAGATTTGTGATCCTTTCCTCGGCAAACTGTTGAGGGTCTCTAAAAAGATGACAATGGCTCAAAACGTTGTGGAAACGTGTGTGTAGAGGGAGGTGAAACCGCCAGCCCTCCCCCATAACTTGCAAAGTTACAACTTCAAGAAGCGAAAGAAGAAAACCTAAAGTTTCTTCCCAGCTATAAGACATGGCAAAGCAGCAAAAACCTCCTGAAGGATCTCTACGTGAGCTAGCAGAACAGAAGGAGCGAGAATGGAGAGAAATTCAAGAACTTCGTGTCGAGACTTTGGACGCCGCTTACAAACAAAAGGACAAGGAACTAAACGAGGAAAAGGCCAAGTTTCAGAAGCTGAAGGAAGACTTTAAGTACAATCTAAGACTCCTTGAGGAGAGGGATAAGGAACTGGAGAGATATGACGCCGTCTTCGCTGAGCTGAAGGCAAAGGAGAATGCCAAAAATGCGGAAGTAAGTTCAGCATGAAAGCTCTCCTGTGTTGCTAAACAAAAACAACTTTCGATCCCACATTTTTTCCAGAACTATCTCCACAACTCAAAATAGGTGATAGGTTGTATAAATGTTCTGATGTTGCAAGCTACATTCTATACGCCTTCTCACAGAGATCAGACTGCATTTGCGGTGACAGCAATATTCCAGGTAAAATGTGTCCAGGTAAAGTCCCACGAACAATACAGTTCTTATTTCGACCATTGTGTCAATTTACGTAGCAATGTCCAGATGTGGACTATTACAGGAACTTTACCTTTGACATAATAGCGAGAATTTCTGTCTCTGTGAAAGATAAACATAATTATAAGCAGGTGTGACCCTGTAAGATACCCATTTTATCACTTCCTCCTAATGATAACCCTACTTTATTTATTTATCAGATGAGTGAGTTGAAGATTGCGCAGGATGATCTGCGGACAGCTGTGAGTCGTGAGGAGGCGGCTCGAGCAGAGCTACAGAAACATTACCAACACAGACTCCGGGAGCAGCAGCAGGAACTGGACAAGTTCAGGAGGTCAGGACTCTTCAATCCTGATCGACAAATTAATTAATGACTCTGTGCAATGTCAAACAATGTAGTTGTGGGGTCATGTGTTGAAAATGAGTACCTAGTTTCGGTTAGAGACGTCTCTCATCAGGTAGGATATTAAATGAAGATTCCCGTGTTTTAGGAAAGTTACACCTTGAGCATGTTTAATAAGCTACCACACTAATAAGAAAATAGAAGAGGTCCTTCCCAGGGTGAGTGGATCAAATAAATCTGTTCGGATATGCAGCTTGTACTGTTGAATACAAACCTGGTGTGTTACAGTATGCCATAAGACGGTTTACCGCATAATTATGCAAAACAAACAAATATGACTCTATAAGTGCATGGCAAGTCATGAGACATGATACTATTGATAGTCATATATATTACCACTGACTTTTTTTAATCATTCGGTACTTTGTATATCCTGAAGCAACTTTTACTTTTTTTAAGAAGAAAGAAAGAAAACTCAAGACAAACAGAAGAAAAGAATTAAAAAAAGACAATTGCAACAAGCAAGATAATTGTAAACAAGCTAATGAGGTGGAAGTAAAAGTAGAGGGAGATGCAAGCGAATAATTCAGCAACCCTCAGGTAATCAATGAATACGGCTGAAGCTCATCAACTGTCTGACAGGGAATTGATAGCCTTCTACTTAACTAGCAGAGTTCATTGTAAAAGATGTTGACCTCTTGCACTTCTATAACTTTCCACTATTATTCAGTCTGAAGGAAGCAGAGGTGAAGAGAGAGCGGGAGGAGTTTGAGAAGTTTAAGCGCGACCTTGAGCGGAGCCTGCAGGAAGTGGAGGCGGACCTGGACGTGCAGAAACGGGAGCTCACCACGGGGTTCGACGAGGCGCTGCGGAGACGCGAGCACGAGTTCCGCAAACAAGCTGACGAGATGAGCAACACTGTCCTCGCACACCAACTCAAGGTCAGTGACGAGGGTTGTAGCCAGCCTGAAATCATTTTCAGTCCCCTCAAATTTGAATCGGAAAGAACGAGACGTTGAGCCGAAGGCATAACGTTCCTAAGAGGATCCAGGGGTATACTCCCCTGAAAAATGTTGAAATCTAGACCCACTGAAACCCAATTTCCTGAATTTTGAGGTGTAGATTTTGCTGGTAGACTAAGCTGTTCATCTGTTTTGGAGAAAAATTACACAAGAAGACAGTTTTTATATCTTTACTGACTTTACATATAGTTTTTGTCCATTACAGAGGACGGAATGGGCAAAATTTTTTTCTGTCCCCAGCTGCAAAATTCCTTCAAAGGACTGAAGGACGGGTGCTGGCTACAACCCTGGGTCAGTCACCCTTGTCAAGTCACAAATTTTCCGTTCTTGCACAAAAATTTAATTACTAAATCATAAAACTTTCATGATGGTTTTGTTTGTGTAGTTTTTGTGTTGACCTGTCCACAGCAAATTCAAGACGCTTCAAATATGATTTTCCATTGTATAACACACAGAAAATCTCCTTTTTCTCTTTTTACCTCAAATTGAAATTTAAATAAACCGAAAAAAATGAACGTGTAACAGTGAAATTCCACAAACTCTTTTCAACAAGCAAAATGAACAGTGGACCATGGCTTAACAGTCCCTTTCCGTAGCGTGCATGTCGGGTGAGCGACACAACCGGAATCGAACTCACAGCTTCTAGGCCCAGAAGCAGGGCCACTAACCACTTGACTACGCATATTACCTTAAAAACAACGAATTTAGGTGCAAATAAAGGTTAACTGGCTTTATACATATTGACACAGGTAAAGCTGCTCACCAAAGAGCTTGAGATGGTGCAATCAGCCAGTGAGAAGCAGAACACAGAACTACAACACACCGACCAGAACATGCAGCAGCTAAACAAGGCCCTCAAGCAGAAAGAGTGGGAACTGCAGGATGTTACAAGCATCAAAAATGCCAGGTCGGGACACTTCCTTTTCTAGTTAGAAATGTTAAGAAGTTTAATATATAGACATGTAAGATTTATACAGCGCGAGCCAACCAGGTTTGGTCGTCTGTTGGATTTATTTGTTACATCTAAGCCCAGCCTGGTGAAAACAATGTCAACTCTTCCTGGCATAGCTTATGACCATGACGTCATTGTGGCAGATTGTGACATCATCCCAGCATACACAAAGAAGGCACCGCGAAAGATCTACATCTTCTCCAAGGCCAACTGGGACAACATTAGGGAGCTCTTCGGTGCTTTTGCCCGTGAACTTACTACCAACATCAACCAGCACACCGTCGAAGAGAATTGGTCAGCCTTGAAGAATAAAATTCACGACCTTATTTCCTCACATGTACCGTCCAAGACTACGTCAAAACGTCAGCATCTCCCTTGGATGAACGGCGAACTGAAACGTAAGACCAGAAGAAAACACCGTATGTACAAAAAAGCTAAGAAGTCAAAGAACCCAAAACACCTTGAGCGCTTTCGTCAAGTGAAAAAGGAGACTGCCCGTGATATCAAACGCGCCAGATCCCAGTACATTAACAACTCCATCAAGGAAGGACTAGATGAAGGGAGCCAGAAACCCTTCTGGAAGTACATTAAAGCCCAACGCCAGGACTTCATTGGTGTTCCACCCCTCAAGCACCAAGGAAAACTGTTCTCAGATGCTAAGGACAAAGCTTTCATCTTGTTGCAGGAGTTTAAGTCTGTGTTTGTGTCAGAGGTATTGAACTATGTCCCTTGGATGGGTCCTTCACACCCACCCATTTCTGACCTTACTGTGCACCCAGCTGGAGTTCGTAAACTCCTTAATGCCGTAAAACCGCACAAAGCGTCCGGCCCTGACGGGATCCCGAATCGCGTACTCAAGGAACTAGCTGGCGAGCTAGCCCCTTTGCTTGCAGCCCTCTTCAACCAGTCACTACAACATGGGAGTGTCCCAGAAGACTGGACTAAGGCCATGGTAACTCCTGTCTTCAAAAAAGGCGGAGTACATGATCCGGGCAACTACAGGCCAGTTTCGCTAACCTGTGTAATATCCAAGCTCATGGAACATGTCTTATGTAAGCACATCCTGAACCACCTAGAGAAACACCATCTCCTCACAGACTTCCAACATGGATTTCGCAAAGCCCACTCTTGCGAAACCCAACTGCTTCTCACCGTCGACGATCTCGCGTCAGCTTACGACAAGAAGGTGCAAGTGGACATGGGTATCTTGGATTTTAGTCGTGCTTTCGACACGGTACCGCACGAGAGGCTCCTCAGTAAACTCGCTCACTACGGCATTAAGGGTCCCATCCTGCGATGGATCAGCTCTTTCCTCCAGGACAGATCCATGTGGGTGGTAGCAGATGGCGAGTGTTCCCCGTCAACGCGTGTCCTCTCTGGAGTTCCTCAAGGCACGGTCCTCGGTCCGATTTTGTTCCTGGTATTCATAAATGACTTACCATCTTGCCTGACACCTGGAACTACTGCTAGGCTCTTTGCCGACGACTGCCTTGTGTATCGAGAGATCCACGGGCAGGAAGACCAAGTAATCCTGCAGAGAGATCTCATCGCATTACAGGATTGGGCAACTACTTGGGGCATGAAATTCAACCCTAAGAAGTGTAACACGATGTCCATCACGCGTAACAAGAACCCTCTCACTTGGATGTATGAGATGTGTGGCGAGTTACTCCAACAGACAGAGAAAGCCAAGTATCTCGGTGTCACTTTCAGTAATGACCTGAAATGGTCATCTCATGTCAACACAACAGTGAAACGGGCCAACCATACACTTCACTTTCTCAGTCGAAATCTCCGCTACTGTCCTCGACAAGTCCGCGAGACTGCATACTTCAGCCTAGTCCGCTCCACCGTCGAGTATGGGGCAGTCGTCTGGGATCCTTACCTGAGAAAGGACATCGACGCACTTGAAATGGTTAACAGAAGAGCGGCACGGTTCGTGACGAGTAACCACCGCAGGTCTGATGTCAGTGTTACTGCCCTCCTACAGGACCTGAAATGGCCGTCACTCCAGTCGCGACGTCAGGTCGCACGACTTGTAATGATGTACAAGATTACCAACAGCCTTGTGGCCATCCCGCCTATTCGCCTCATCCCAGCACACATGAGCACCAGAGCCAACCACTCTCACAAATACCGAACCCTACGATGCAGTTGTGATACAGCAAAGTATACCTACTACGCCAGGACAATTCCTGAATGGAACAACCTCTCCGCCCACATCGTCGAAAGCCCCTCACTGGACACTTCAAGAACAGGCTGCTGTCATCGCATACATGTACGTAGTCCAGCCGCTGCGCCTCCCCCATCCGCGCGATATTCCTGTGGGAAGTTTGCGGATTAGGAACTAGAACTAGAACTAGATTTCATTTAGAACAAGACCTTATATTTAGCATGTCCAGGACAAAAGATACAAAACCGGAAGTTCTGCTGCAGTACCAAGGTTGCACACATTCAAACATCCACGGAATTCATTGAGAGGTTCTAGAATTATGCTGACCACAAATATATGGAAACACTGACACACACACCGACACACTCACACAAACACCCACCCACACACACACACACAGACACACACACACAGACACACACACACAGACACACACACAGACACAAACACAGACACATACACACAGACACACACTCACACACACACACACACAAACACACTCTCACAACACACACACACACACATAGACACACACACCAGAAACAATACCTCAATTTTTTATGGAGGTAACAAGTCAAGATTTAGTTAATAATAAGTTCTGATGTACCCTACTACATATAATTACTCTCACTGGAAAATGATAATGTACTCAAAGGTGATATTTACCATGATTCAATAATGCTAGAATATAAGATGTTCAAGAAAAGTTTCCTTGTCCCTATACAGGATAGAAGACCTTGAGAAACAGCTGAAGCAGGCAGAAGTGAAAGCACAGAGACTACAAGAGGAGTTCCAGAGAAAGTGAGGGCATATTAAGAACTTTATAGACTGAAAGGACCTAGTACCTTCTGGTAATAGTGTGTTTCCATACTTACATGCTTTCCCTACTTTGTACACCTTTAGAATACAGAGAAATTCTTATTTTTACTGAGTTTATACAAACGAATTTTTGATTGTGAAAAATGTAATTCTCTTTTTCTATTTCAACATCTGATTCACAAACAAACAATGACAAATTCACTTAGAATACTAGAATATAATTTTTGTGTTAGGTTGACATTCTGGTATATTATGTGCCTCATAACTCATTTGTTATGACTTGTATTCAACCCAGTGGGAAAATGTGTACAATAAAGGTCTTCATTCATTCATCAAATATTGAGACTGATTTTGCTGTTGTTTCTATTATACTGATTTTTACATTTCTTGTTTTCTTAATCTTTTTCTCATCCAGACATGCAGATGTGGACAGATATGCGAGGGAGAAGGAAACGGCTCTTACTGCTGCTAAGGAGGTGTGTATATCCGCAACATAACATCCTTAATGTGTGTCCTGTCTTAAAGCGATTAAAGTGTTTATGAGACTAAAGAAATTAAAGGTTCCTGATTGAACACAACCAATTGATAAGAAAGAATCAGTCAGTACAAAGGGTGTGGACACTACAGGGGTTCGGATAATACAAGGGGTACAAGGGTTTCGGACACTACTATGGGTACAGACACTAAAGGGGTTCGGATAATACAAGGGGTACAAGGGTTTCGGACACTACTATGGGTACAGACACTACAGGGTTACAGACACTACTAGGGGTACCAACACTACTGGGGGTACCAACACTATTCGGGGTAGCATTAGATCACTCTGTTAGGTACCAAAGAGATGAGGCTCAGATATATAGCGATACTAGACTGTACTCTTTTTTTTTACAGGCCCTTGCAGAAAGAGAGAGTGCCCTAGAAGAATCCTTGAGGGACCTCCAAACCCAACTGGAGACCAAAGATGTGGAGCTAAGGAGACAGGCATGGAATCTTCAAGATGTCATCAAAGACAAAGACATGGTCCTGGAAAAGTGTGTCCCTGATTTTAAGAAAATCTTTGTTATATACCATTACTACAATTTGTAACAGTTAGTGAATTACCTCAATATGGTCGCACCAATTTCAGTTTGGTTTGATACAGATCTCCATTAGTGACTAATATGTCACTATTCTTCCTGGAGTCTAGGTGATTTGTAGAGAATCACCAACTCTAGACGGAAGGATTTGCACCATCGCACACCACACCATCACATGTGTGGTGGGTTTTTTAACGTGCGTCGGGTGTGGCTCTCCCCAAATTTGGGACCTCCATTTAATGTCCTATCCGAGGGATGGCCCTAGCTGAAGCTAAGTACAGTTGTACTCATTTTCACCTGAATAAAGTGAGAGGAAAGCTGTGTAAAGTGCCTTCCTGGCACAAGATCGATGACACGGCAGGATTCGAATTCGAGACCTCTCGATCCCAAGCTAAACGCGCTGCTGCTGCGCCACGTTATCTCACAATTTTCATCTTGTTTTCTTCTTTGAAATTTTCCAGGTTCCAGCAGGAGATTTCGGACCTGAAGACCCGCGGAGAGGCCCAGGTAACGGAGCTGTCCAGGAACTCTGTAGCTCGGGACATGGAACTACAGGCACTGAGGGAACAGACTACCAGTCTGAAGGAAGAACTGCTAACCAGGAAGGAGGATCTAGACAGGTAACTCAATTGTTGGCATCCATCCGTCTCGGAAGACAATGATAGGCAGACAGTTGTTACTTGCCATTTGCCTGACCTGCATGTGACATTTTTAAGGTAAAGGAGGGATTTGCACGTCCTTCTCCACCCACTGGCACACAAAGTCTCACAAGGACAGAATTGCATGCCACGTGTGAGACGGCCCAGCAGATGCAGATTTGTTATTTGGAGTTTCCGTCTCCTAGGAGGACTTTCTCCTACCATTGACTCTTGTATAGCGGGTGCGTCATGTCCGAACATGCATACTCCATAGCTACTCATTAACTCAATAACTAACTAACTAATCAGGCTTTTAAGTCAGTAAGTTCTTGCCATATAACCAAAGTGCCAGTTACAAATGTATAATATAGTCAAAGTTTTGTAAATTATAATTGTTTGACACCTATGATACTATAAGGATCCTAAAGATGAATCATGAAAAAACTTTTCTGCATATTTTTATGATACTCTAAATGGCATCCCATAACTTACAGTGAATACAATGTATTCTTCCTGTGATATTGCTGAATATAAAACCATTGTAACTTGGAACAAATCTGATACAAAATTGACAGTTATTTGGTATTGTAGATACAAGAAGGACCTGACGTTAGCCCTGGAGAGAGAGTCATCCCTGGAGAGGGCTAAAGCCCAACTGGAGCTGGACTGGCAGAGAAGGGGAGAGGACATGGAGAGACTGCAGTACCAGAAATCTGAGGAACTCATACGGAGCCTCACTCAGGCTAGGGATGAGGTAGGCATTGTTAGGACATGGAGAGACTACAGTACCAGAAATCTGAGGAACTCATACGGAGCCTCACTCAGGCTAGGGATGAGGTAGGCATTGTTAGGACATGGAGAGACTACAGTACCAGAAATCTGAGGAACTCATACGGAGCCTCACTCAGGCTAGGGATGAGGTAGGTTGTTAGGACATGGAGAGACTACAGTACCAGAAATCTGAGGAACTCATACGGAGCCTCACTCAGGCTAGGGATGAGGTAGGTTGTTAGGACATGGAGAGACTACAGTACCAGAAATCTGAGGAACTCATACGGAGCCTCACTCAGGCTAGGGATGAGGTAGGTTGTTAGGACATGGAGAGGCTACAGTACCAGAAATCTGAGGAACTCATACGGAGCCTCACTCAGGCTAGGGATGAGGTAGGTTGTTAGGACATGGAGAGGCTACAGTACCAGAAATCTGAGGAACTCATACGGAGCCTCACTCAGGCTAGGGATGAGGTAGGTTGTTAGGACATGGAGAGACTACAGTACCAGAAATCTGAGGAACTCATACGGAGCCTCACTCAGGCTAGGGATGAGGTAGGTTGTTAGGACATGGAGAGGCTACAGTACCAGAAATCTGAGGAACTCAAACTAGGGATGAGGTAGGCATTGTTACTTAGGGTACTCTAAATGATGGGTACTGCTTTTTTTTGCTGCAATTGCAGGACATTCAGTACTTATATGTTTCAGTACTTGTCCAAGTTATTTGATATCTAGTGTATCAATGCTTGAAACATTGTGTGCAAATGCAATTTTGTGCAGCGCCAAAATTTGACCTAAGTTATTTTGAGTAAGATACCATTGTAGGATTTTGCAGACATTCTACTCTATTGCAAGTTATGCACCCATTTAATCATGCACCTGCCCCAAAAAGTGTTTGTTGGACAAGACAGTTGCTTAGCAGATGGCCTTAAGTAATGTGAGAAAATGGATGCAACTGTTTGAATTTGGCTTGTGTCTGCAGGTTGTTGCCTGTGCCAGGTGGTTGCCTGTACCTGGTGGTTGCCTGCACCAAGTGGTTGCCTGAATTAGGTGGTTCCAGGTGCCAGGTGGTGGCCTGTGCCAGGTGGTTTGCTACGCCAGGCGGTTGCCTGTGCCAGGTGGTTGCCTGTAGCAGGTGGTTACCTGTGCCAGGTGGTTGCCTGCACCGGGTGGTTGCTTGTACTGGGTGGTTGCCTGAATCAGGTGGTTGCCTGTGTCAGGTGGTTACATGTACTGGGTGGTTGCCTGAATCAGGTGGTTGCCTGTGCCAGGTGGTCGCCTGTACCAGGTGGTTGCCTGTACCAGGTGGTTGCCTGTAACAGGTGGTTACCTGTAACAGGTGGTTGCCTTGTCACAACCAGACTGTATAACTGTTTCTCCTATCTCCAGGCTGTTGCAGCAGTGAGAGAGAAGGATCGTGAGTTAGAACAGAGAGAAGACCTGGTCAGGATCCTAACTCAGGACAGGGACAGGGCTTTGGCCACACTCAGGAGACATGGACTACAGGTGGACACACACATCCCGGTATGTCTCAACACATCTTTACTCTCACTGATACTATTATAGCTTTCTAAACTCAGGTACATGTAAGATGAGGGTCTGTATGCTCTTTTCCGTAAAGGCGTAAAACGTAGGCAGCCTTTTTTAATTTCTTGCCTGTAAATTGCAAGACCACCATAGTCTTGTAATTTGTAGCAAGATTTGCGTAATTGCCTTCCTTATTTTAGTGTATTGCATAATACATCAGATGTTTCTCTGAATAATCAGCTTAAAGCATTGACGGGACCATGAATGTTCAGTTTGTCTATAACATATTTCAATAACTCCTAGAACACAAAGATATTATTACCAACAATGTTTTTTCTGGCATTTTTTCCTTTGAAAAGTCAACAAGCACAATTAGTCAACTGTACAATGTTGACAGAAAGGGAAAATATGTAGTACTTTGAAGCTCCTTCGGTTATAAGTTTGCTCCAAAATAGTTTACTAATACCCCACTCACATCAGGCAAAAATCGATCGGACGATGAGTCTGCAGCAGGGTCATGCCTCCTCGTAATTTAGAGCTCGCAGACTCGTCGTCCGATCGATTTTCGTCTAATGTGAGGGGGGTATAATATTCAAAAGTCCAGCTGAAAAGATCACACAGATATCTCTTCTTTTCAAAGACCAGAGAAGACTCCCCTGAGCAGACAGACCAGGACCTGTCAGCCTCAGAACAGATCCAGCAGCTTCAGCACCAGAACCAGAGTCTGAAGACTGTCATTCATCAGATGAGGGAGCAGATGGAGCAGCTGGGTGGGGAGATGGCACCACCTGCAGCCAATCAGATGCAAGGGATTGTGTCACATGATCAACAGGGACCAATCACTGCAGGTATGTGTACTGTATGATACCATGGTTAATTAGCAGCACCTACAGCCAATCAGATGCAAGAGATTGTGTCACATGATCAACAGGGACCAATCACTGCAGGTGTGTATTATGTCATGGTTAGCCAATCATACGCAGGTATGTATTATGTCATGGTTTGTGCCAATCAGATACAAGGAGTTTTTGTCACATGATCAACATGGAGGTATGCAGGTATGTGTGATGACACGGCTATGTGTCATCACACAATCAGCCAATAAGATGCAAGGGATTGTGTCACATGAGCAATATGGACCAATCACTGCAGTGATGTATAATTTGGATTACTACACATTCTCACTACACATTCTCACTACACATTCTCACTACACATTCTCACTACACATTCTCACTACACATTCTCTCTAGTACACATTCCCACTACACATTCTCACTAGACACATTCTCACTACACATCCTCACTACACATTCCCTGACTACACATTCTCACTACACATTCTCTCTACATATTCTCACTACACATTCCCACTACACATTCTCACTACACATTCTCTGACTACACATTCTCACTACACATTCTCTCTACATATTCTCACTACACATTCCCACTACACATTCTCACTTCACATTCTCACTGCCCTTTATATATGTTTGTCCTTTAGACTATGTAAAGTCCCTAGAAACAGAAGTCAGAGTGTTGAAGGCTAAGAACAGACAGCTGGCTCAGGATGTGGAGGATGCCTCAACAGCTGGGAGACAGCCAGGTGCAGCTGTGCCAGGTGCTGGGGTAGAGAAGCCTGTATCAGCTGACAACGCCTACCTCAGGGCACACATCAAGGAACTCAACGACACCATTGGTGAGTAGTTCTGTAGGTGTATTTTTGGCAACACGAAAGGAGCAGAGCCTTTATGGTCAGTACTATTAAATGATTCAGAATATGCATTTGGATCAATAAAGGAAAAGAAACATTGAGAAGACTTCTACATGTAATACTAATCCAAAACATGGGTTAGAGTCAGCTTCTTCTCATCTCTTAGTGATGATAATATTTAGTTCTGAATCAGTGTTTTCAACATCACTAACTTAAAAGACACAAAAAGAAGCCATCAATTATAATTGTGGCAGAAGGCTTGAATGTTTTGTTGATTGTTGTTGTTTATGTTTTGTACCTGCCAGGTGGTTTGCGAGTGGATAAGGTGTCCTCCCAGGCTCAGCTGAAGAAGCAACAGGCCAGAATCTCTCATTTGGAGGGTCTACTGGCTCAGCTTCAGCAGGAGGTGAGGAATAAATCACTGTGCCTCTTACAGTGCCAAAAATGTACAGTTGCTGTTGAGTGGTACAGCGTAGTCCAGTGGTTAGGGTCCCTGCCTTGGACCAAGAAAACGTGAGTTTGTATCCCACTGTGCTGCTCAACTGACATGCACGCTACCGGAAAGGATCACAGTCCTTGATGGGATGCTAAGGCATGGTCCACTGTTAAAATGTTTGTCAAAAAGAGATCAGGGAATTTTCCTTGCACAATGAACCTGTGAATACTGTATATAGCTACTGTCTTCTTGGTCACAACCAGTGGGAGAATGGCTCTTTATTGAGTTACACTGTATCTAGATTACTCTTCTTGTATACAAATCTGTTTGTGGCATCTGTAATCATGAATGAAGAAGACCTTTATTGTACGTTAATGCTCTCACAAGCTAAGTACAGGTCAGGATGATAAAGGTACAGGTACAGTTCTAACTAAAGGTACAGATAGTATACTGTATCTTACTACATACAAATTCTAATGTATGCTAGTATGAAATATGTATGAGAAAGATGCCAATGATTGTTTTTTTCAGGCCAGACAGAAGCAGGTTGAGAATGACCAGCTGCAGTATGACCTTGCAGCACAGTCGAAGCGAGCTGCAGCAGAGATGACAGCACTGCGCAGCCGGGTGACGGACCTAGAGCTGCAGCTGGCAGAGACCAGGAAGGAGGCAGATGAGTACTACAGGGGAGGGTTACAGAGGAACCTGGAGGCCACAGCACTGGGGAACCAGGTGAGTACTACAGGGGAGGGCTACAGGGGAACCTGGAGGCCACAGCACTGGGGAACCAGGTGAGAACTACAGGGGAGGGCTGCAGAGGAACCTGGAGGCCACTGCACTGGGGAACCAGGTGAGTACTACAGGGGAGGGCTGCAGAGGAACCTGGAGGCTACAGCACTGGGGAACCAGGTGAGTACTACAGGGGAGGGCTGCAGAGGAACCTGGAGGCCACTGCACTGGGGAACCAGGTGAGTACTACAGGGGAGGGCTACAGGGGAACCTGGAGGCTACAGCACTGGGGAACCAGGTGAGTACTACAGGGGAGGGCTGCAGAGGAACCTGGAGGCTACAGCACTGGGGAACCAGGTGAGTACTACAGGGGAGGGCTGCAGAGGAACCTGGAGGCCACTGCACTGGGGAACCAGGTGAGAACTACAGGGGAGGGCTGCAGAGGAACCTGGAGGCTACAGCACTGGGGAACCAGGTGAGTACTACAGGGGAGGGCTGCAGAGGAACCTGGAGGCCACAGTACTGGGGAACCAGGTGAGTACTACAGGGGAGGGCTGCAGAGGAACCTGGAGGCTACAGCACTGGGGAACCAGGTGAGTACTACAGGGGAGGGCTGCAGAGGAACCTGGAGGCCACAGTACTGGGGAACCAGGTGAGTACTACAGGGGAGGGCTGCAGAGGAACCTGGAGGCTACAGCACTGGGGAACCAGGTGAGTACTACAGGGGAGGGCTGCAGAGGAACCTGGAGGCCACAGTACTGGGGAACCAGGTGAGTACTACAGGGGAGGGCTGCAGAGGAACCTGGAGGCCACAGTACTGGGGAACCAGGTGAGTACTACAGGGGAGGGCTGCAGAGGAACCTGGAGGCTACAGCACTGGGGAACCAGGTGAGTACTACAGGGGAGGGCTGCAGAGGAACCTGGAGGCTACAGCACTGGGGAACCAGGTGAGTACTACAGGGGAGGGCTGCAGAGGAACCTGGAGGCCACGGCACTGGGGAACCAGGTGGGGTGGGAACATGGGGCATGGTAGTTAGTGTACTGGGTGAGTTGGTGGGGTTGGGACATAGGGCAATGGAAACCACTACACAGGGTAAGGGTATCCGCAGGTGATTCAATTTGCGGCCTCTAAACAATGGTTCCCTATACAAAAAAGAGGAGAAAGCAACTGTTAATAACTCAACTTTCTGACGTTACTGGCACACAAACATACCCTCATATGAAAGCCCGACATCTCAGCTATCCGACAAACCACATTTCGGCATGAATCTAACGGTGAAAACTTCCGGGAAATTGACCCATGACCTCAAAACCGCACCACAACCCAGTGAGGAGGCCATGTGCTAGGACAAAAAAGTCCCAACTTTATACCCCCTAAAAACCACAAAAACTCAGCTTTTTGGCCCTAATCAGAAAGTAGAAACCCTCCCCTGTCACACCCACCTCAAAACTGCCAGGATTTCTACCCATTTGACCAGGAAAAAAATCTTGAAGTTTTAGGCCCTGAACTATATTCGACAACTATCAATTTGCATGGCGGATTGACTGGCGGCTCCCCGTAACCAAGGGGGTTAGTGGGTTGGGGACATGGAGGTCTGGGAGTCCATTTGTACTGTTCAACAGTGTACTGTACATTGTACAATACATTATGTGTCTGATTTCTGTAACAGTTGAACCATCTTGTTCCAGATATCTTCACTTAAGATTGACCTGGCTTCAGGGAAAACTACATCTATGGGCCCAGAGCAGGTCAGATGTCACTTAATTAGTACAAAATGTATGGAAATGCATGACTGTATATATTTCCTACACTTTTACATTTTTACATACAGCATGTGTCTTTGACATGAACATACATTTTTATAATGTAGTGAATGTACATTGTGCTTTATAATATCTGCATTGTTTATCATGGTATTATTTCAATTGTAATTGGCTTTGTGTCATCCTAAAATTCACATTTGTGTAAGGTTTATGTACTTTCTCTTTTGAATAATTTTCACCTGGATAAAAGCTCTTTGGTTTTTCATGACAGTCGCTTCTCGTCAAGGAACTCCAAGATGAAATACAAAGTCTCAGGCAGCAACTGTCAGGTGCTGCTGGTCATGTGACTGCAAAACAGCCAATAAAAAGCCAGGGAGGGTCAGAGGTCATGGAACTGAGGAGGAAGCTCAAGGGAGCGGCCCAACACATCGGTCAGCTGGCCAAGGAGCGCCAACAGCTGATAGAACTGGGCAACAGGCTCAGGGCAGAGTTAGCCAGGGCTACTGGTCAGTGTCTTGACCCCTTAAACTCATCTTTTCTTTATAGTTAGAATAGATGGTAACCATTAATTTAGATATAAACTCATGATGGATAGCATTGAAATTGCTGCTTTTTCACAGTGTTGAAAACTCTTAAATGTAGAATTAAGATGTGGACATAGAGAGATAGACACGTCCTCCTTTGGCCAAGGTTAAAAATGTATGTGGTTCACAATGGATATATTATTATGTACTGAGGTTATCAAGTGGGCAAATTTAAAGTGAATTAGCATTACACTATAAACATTGAAAACCCATGTAGAAGTTTTCAGTAAAATCATTTTTTCTAAGCCAATGGAAAACTCACAATGTCATAATGTACATACTCCAACTGAACACTCTCAGATCAGTTGTGAAAATGAATGTCCAAAATTTGATAAATGATATTCATGTAGATGAACATCAATGCCATCTAGGTGGAGGAATGCCATCATCAAATGGTGTAACAGGTGCAGCAGCTGACAGACAGCTGCCATCAGCAGGTGCTAGATCACCTGATGACAGAGACAGGTCCCGGAGACTTGGAGAGGAGTACAAGAACAAACTAGGGGAGCTGGAGAGGCTGCAGTACCAGCTCACTCAGCAGGTGGAGCCACTAAGCTTGTCTCAGCTTGAACTCTTCATGATTTAGCTTTTAAAATGGTGTAACCTTGGGACTCACACTCAGTCATTTTCATTTTTGTTCTTGCAACATGAACATCATCTTAAGGATTAGAAGTAATAAGGCAACTTGTTCTCCAGCAAAAGTAAAGTTCTTTCTACACATACACTTTTGTATTCAACAAAAGTGTATGTGGTGACCGCCAAATAGCATGCGCAATTACTCATTGACAAGCAACTGGATATGATTTAAAAAAAAATGGTTAGATGTTTCAGACAGAATCGACTACCTGACGTCAGTGACACTGTTTGAGTAATTGCTATTCTATTTGGCGTGTTATTCATATGTACTCACTGAGGTTGTATGTACTCACTGAGGTTGAGAAGAGCTAGGGGAATTTTCCCAGTACAACGAGTCTGTAAATACTGTACATACATGTAGCATCTGTCTTCTCTGTCACCACCAGTGGAAGACTAGCTTTTCAATGAGCTAAACTTTATTGAGATCACTTTCACTTATCAACCTGATGATATTCACGGATGTTTTTTTTTTTTTTTCAGGAACTCCGTGTTGCTAAGCAACAGCTCCAGCGTGAGCAGAGAGCAGCAGCCTGGGCTGAGGTGGAGTCTAGTGTGGAGGTGGAGTCAAACAGTGAGACAGCCGTACCAGCACAGCCTACCCAACCTGCCACTGGTCCTGCACAGTACCCTTCACATGGACAAACAGGTGTCAATCATAATTACTCATCACCTTGTTTAATAGAGTTAATTCCAGTTATGGCGGCCATGTTGTATTTCCGGGGTCATCTGGGGTCATGGCACCAGAACGAGGCTGCAGGTGGTGGCAGTTGGGCATTCTACTATATATATAGGCTGTATAGCAGACATAAGTATAACATCTTCGGGAGTGCATTTCACTCCTCGAAGGTAAAACATTGCAAAATATTTGCTTTTTATCTGTAGAAAATAGTGTCTTGGACATTTGAACTTGATTTTGGTGATATTTTTTAAAAAATTTTCACATTTTTTGACGGGTGACCTGAGGACAATTAGTGTTTATATCATCTATGTGTGCTAATTGTATTGGTAACTGTGATTTTGTTTTTGCACTGTTTACGTGTTATAGTCTGTATAATCTGACAAACAGTAGTAAATGCACCACTTTGTGTGGTTTTAAACTTATAGTACTGTTACATACGAAATATTTTAGCAATGACACTAAACTGCAGTGCAAAGGGAAGCAGTCATTTTTTCAGTCACTGAAGAAGGTGACAGATGGTCATCAAAACGTTGGCTCATGAAAAATATGGTTGTCAATAAAGAACTCTTTTATCCATATTTTTGTAAGATTAAAATGGCAGGCGACAAAAATAGATAACAACAACAACAAGACTGGCAATATAAATGTATTATTGCCATGACGACGATTGAGGCTACAACAATACAGCTCAAATCAGAAATAGACTGGAACTTCCCTGTCACACTATCCCTGGCACAATATACTAGCCCACCTGTAACATAAACCTACAGCCAGCAGAAATGTACTATCCCCGGTACAGCACAATGGTCTGCCAGTGACCTAAACCTACAGCTGAGCACTACAGAAGTATTACCTGTCTGCCTGTGGCGTATGGCTTGAACAAGCTCTAGAAAAGAAAATGTATCCTTCATAACATAACATAACAACCAAGACAATGTGATTCATTGTGCAGAGTTCCCTGTCTAGTTTCAAAGGACAAATTCCTCCAGGGAGCAAGTGTGACCTACATTCCACCATTGCATACCAGAGATACATCTGGAACAGATTTGGGGGGGAGGGCTTGCATACCCAGCATACTGCATTCCTGTGGAAATGCCTGTGCAATTCCTAGAATTTTTGCAGACTGAATGCAATATATACCACTTGACGACTCCCCTGAGGCGTCGTCAAAAAATGTAAAGCTGGACACAGGACTGCAAGTTTTGATCGTCTGAGGAACGAAAACTCCAGTGCTGTGTCCTTAAAACTATTGCATTGTAAATGGCCTCTTCAATGAATTTCAGATAAGGAAAAATAGCCTGAGTGTTTAGAAGCTTAGGAGCTTGCAATGGTCGAAATAGAAAATTTCAGTTTCTATTGCCCTATAATGCTAGTTCACCTTTATCCGTTGGGTAACCTTTATCCGTTCCCTTTTAAGAACGATGTATTTAGGGGTATCAAGTCAGATGGTGGTTTCAAACTGCAATATTTTGAAAATAGTACAATTTGAAACTACCGTCCATCGACTTGATACCTTGATAACCTTTCTCTGGATACCCTATTTAGCAACACAACGGATATAGGTTACCCCGCGGATAAAAGCGAACTAACGTTATATGCTGCTACAAATATCTCATGTTTGTAAAGTACCCTCATCATGCTGTATCTTTTTTTTTCTGTTTTGAAAGCTGTACCTCGTGAGTCAACTCCAGTAGAGGACACAACAGGTGCTCAGCCAAGACTCCCTACCCCCAGCGGTGCTCCCCTGATGATGAGCATGTCCTCCTACACCGACACAGATCTGCAGGATGTGTGGAGACTGCTGGATGCTGGACAGAGCCCCACCTTCTCCACTCCCAGAGATGCACCTGGTCAGTTGTTTAGTGAAATGAACCATTTATTTTTCTACCGTGCTGCCGATTTGAAAGAAGGTTCCCTACTTGTCGGGCGTGTGTGCGCGTGCTTTTTGTTATGGCGGTAAGCTCCCCAACTTATTTCTGGCCCGTTGACTGTGATTCACAAAGTAAAGATAGGAAATTAGCGTTGTTAACACGAAAATCATATTTCAAAACGCTCGTGGGGCGTCGGGTTCTCCACCGAAAACAAAAATTGCTCGGCTCCAAAAATTGGAAAGAAAGGCTCTAACTTTTGTGTCTGTCCTATCTTGTCAATTTTTCTTTCTTTGCATAAGAAGACCACGTGTCTAAAACGACCACTTTACACTGGTCCCCAGGGTGGTCTTCTTAGACAAGTTTCACTGTATTTTTTTTGTGTGTGTGGGGGGGGGGGACTTGTTTCATGCAAGATTGAATAGAGAAGGCATGGCAAAGTCAGAATGATTTTACTAACATTATGCCAAAATGCAGTTACTGACGAAAGTTAGTGGATGCTATCTGAAACCTCCGACCAGTTCCAAAATCTTGATATACATGCTTGTCATGAGTAACTGCTATTTGGCATATCTTACTATCTGGATGTCTAAGTTTCATCGACATTCTACTAAAGTTTTATGTTTTTTGATGTCATGTCTTCAAATATACAGTTTGTTTCCGATAGAAAGTAGAGGTGTGGACCAATTAAATCTGTCCAGATAAGCAGCTTGTACTTTTGAGCTGCAGAGTTGGACAGACTGAATTGATCCACACCTTCTACCCTTTTTGATAAGCATGTTGGGTTCTTCAGTCACGAAACCTCCATTTAACATCCGAGGGACAGCCCTAAAGAAGCTAGGTACTCATTTTCACTTTTAATTAGTAAAGAAATGTGTATGAAGTGCCTTTCACTTAACTTCTATTTTTTCCAGGTCTATTGCCACATTCCAGTGGCCTTCCTTCATCACACCACCCTGACGGACATGCGGCCCAACCACATACCAACCAGTCAGACCCATTCACTATAGAGGGCATCAGTGCAGCCCCTGTACCAAGGGACAGACAAGAACCTAAGAAGTTATCAACCAAGGCTTTGGGGAAAGTTCAGAGACCCTCATCTAAGAAAACCAGAGTTAGAAATTATAACATAAGAGACGGGGAAGACTTCAGATAGTATTTAATGTGCATTGGTTTTAGATCTTGAGATGGTTTTTAAAATCATATACTGTATATTGTGTAATTATTATTCACAATAGAAATGTTGCAACATTGTGAACTGTCATATGGAGTTACAAAATGTTATAATTACAGTTTTCCTGTGGGCAAAAATAAAGATGAATTATCTTCGTTACAGTTGCCCTCTAACCAGACTAGACAGGTACTGGTATTCTGCTCTCTGGACTGGACCAGTTTTTCCACCAACCCAACTTATAACACATTTGTAAAATGATGTCTATAGAGTGTATATAAAATCATGTGTTATATATAGTCGACCTTGTGTACAGGCTACGCATTTGTTTCAATTTCTTGGTTCTCAAATGCTTTAAGCAGCATGTGAAGTGTGCCTGCTGTTTGTGTACATGTAGGTTTAAGTACAGTGAACTTTCTTTTTGCAAATTGAATCTTTAAATTCTCATAGCTACAAAATGTAACAATTTGCATCAGTCCGTAAAGAGCCATTATTGAGACATTCTACAAACACCATGGAAGTATGGCTACAATTAGGCAATTTGAGTTTGGATTTAATGGTCCTTGAATAATCTAGTCCATCAAAGGCTCTGTGTACCGAAGGCCGTGTCCTTGGTTCACCCCAACACCAGTTCTTTCATTGCGATCTAATTGAAAGAAAAACTGGTCTTTCAACTCTCGAAGAAGAATAATCGTTGCCTGCATGATCTGAGCTTATGACGTCCTCGACCCTAATACTACACACAACATAACAAATATGGCTGACAGCAAGATGTCACAAGAGAAGTACGCGTGTTCCCTCAGTCATGCTTTACAAATGAAGGCAGAAACTGAACTGAACGAGAATCCGGCACGAAGGGACCAAGACATCCAAGCACTGCGGGACATGATCAACAATCGGCCGGGCCTCAACGCTCGCAAAGACGATGGTTTCCTTCTCCGTTTCTTACGAGCCAGAAAGTTTGACCACGACCGTGCCTTTGAATTGTTAGAGAACTATTATCAAGTTCGCGCTAGTGCTTCTGAGATCTTTGACAACTTGCTACCCTCAGCAATAAGACACGTACTAGACAAAGGCGTTGTGACAGCCCTACCAGGTAGTGACAAAGACGGAAGGAAGATCATCATCTTTAGGCCTGGGCGGTGGAACCCAGACGACTGGCCGATATATGACAACGTGAAGGCAGTGATTCTATCCATAGAGTTGCTTCTTGAGGAGGAAGAAACCCAAGTGAGCGGTCTGATCTTTATACAAGAAGAAAGCGGCGTCACAGCAAGACACGTGTATCAGGTAGGCCTGAGGTATGCACGTACAATCGCCAACATTTTTCAGGAAGCCTTCCCAGCAAGAGTAAGGGGTGTTCACTTGGTGAATGAGTCGTTCCTTGTCGACGCAGTCTTCGCGATCATCCGGCCATTTCTTAAAGAAAAACTCAAGGAGAGGATCAAACTACATGGTAAGGTGTACGAGACCTTACACGAGGTGACAGGTACTGAGGTCCTACCATCCGAGCTCGGTGGAGACGGGGGTCCATTGGATGAGATGGCCAAGGAGTGGAGAGAGAGGTTGATGCGTTTTGAAGATAGAATGGTGGAGAATAACATGTTTGGTATGGTGAAACTCTGAACATTGTAAGTCTACAGGAAAAGCTTAACTAAAGATGATCCTTCCACAAGCTACTAAAGCGTGAAGATCTAGACCTTAAAGAAAGGAGTTATTTTTTTTTAATTTTCATTTAGAACTATCATTTTGTTCAGGGAAAAAAAGGATAAATCGTCTCCAAGCAGATGTAAGTGTGAAAGATTTTTCTGAGATACGGCCGGGCTTCTCTGACAGTATCTAAGAAATAGAGCAGTCAAACAGTTGAGTACAATGCCAGAGTTGTTAAGGGAAAACGGATCATGTCAACACAATATCTTAAACCTAGTCATTACATGAAAGATGTGAGGTATACATGAATATATTAATATAGGCGTACGTAATTAACTTAAGGAGATGATCCTACGGATTAACTAAACTTTAAATAAGTAATAAACAACACTGTAAGTGATTGGGACTTACCCCAAACGTTCATGCTAAAAAAATGATCCTACACCTATACTCTTACTCTATACTTTTATTTTTGTGGGGGCACAAAACACAACGACATAACAGGGATATTCGGTTCTGGGTTGACAGAGTTCGTTCTTAGTGTCAGTTGACTAGATTATTCAAGACTCAGAATGAACCACCAAAAAATAGTTACTCAAGCAACTGGATATGGTTTTGACACGGTCAGACGTTTCGGATAGAATCCACTATCCTTCGTCAGTGACACTGAAGCTTAAGAGATCTGGAAGAAACAGGTCTTTTTTACTCTAACTATGAATGAAGACAATTTCAGTTGTCCAATAGAAAACGTTGTAAGACAACTCAGACTGAAGACAATTTGGACGAAGGATAGTAGATACTATCCGAAACGTCTGACCGTTTCAAAACCATATCCAGTTGCTTGAGTAACTATTTTTTGGTGTATCGTATTACCTGGATGTCTAACCTACATCGACGTGTCAGAATGAACCATTTCATGGTGCCTAATATGGAATGAATGATTTTGTGATCGCTTGTTGGTATACTGAGAATAAATAAAGTGAGGTGCTTGTCTGAAAAAAAAGTGTCGAGACACAACTTTAATATGTTGTTTTACAATAACAAGTGTATGCATGTTATATACATCCCTAAAATGTTTCGATGAACTTGCCCGAGCGCTTTCTCATCAGCATTAGACACGTCAAACGTTAGGTTTCTTAATAGTTATCAGACCCACGCATTACGTAACTTAAAGGTAAAACCAGGTTAGACTCTTTGTATATGTTTAATTTTAGGCCTTTCCCCCATAAAGTACATAGATTTAGTGGGCAGCATCTGAACTTGTTGGTTGGACGTAGTTAAGTACGGTTTCGTGCAATATCTCTCAAGTTCTGTATCTAGGTAGTACGTAATTTTCTCAAAAACAAATCTACAACTGCTTGTAAAAGAACAAGATTGCAAAACTTCGTTGAGATTTTACGAAAGGACAAAGGTCAACATACTTCAGGCTGTTTACAAGATTGCTTCTCATATCCGTATCTGTATCTATATAGCCGGTATACGTACAACCTACTCTCCAAGCAGAGGTTAGGATCCGGCTGTTTTTTTAACGTTTTTTTCAAGCAGAGGTTAGGATCCGGCTGTTTTTTTTTACGTTTTTTTTAGTCGTTTTTATCGGGCTTTCTATTTCTTTTATATCTTGCTGTGTCAAAACCTGTGTAAAATCCTGTTAGGCCGGACACAACAAAAAAAATGACAAAATAGACAGCCCGATAAAAACGACTAAAAAAACGTTAAAAAAAACAGCCGGAGCCTAACCTCTGCTTGGAGAGTACGTATAACCGTCCTTCGGCGTAACACTCCAGCTTCGCAGACAGCAGCTGACCATATTACACTGAACGACCCGTCACACTGAATTTTTGAACACATCAATCCTAGGTTGGTAACTCTGGTATTTGAAGGCATGACTGTTTGTTGTTCTTTTTTTTTAAGCTTGTAGTAGATACGTATCAGTCGGTACTTCCACCAGTTTATTGGTCATTTTGTACATCATGCAAAGTATGGACATTTTTCTTCAGTCTTCAATGACGACATCAACTGCAGTTTTATTTTCATTAAGGTCACACTAGCATCCCTGTTGTAGTACTAAGGTGGTTCTTTGCTTGCAAAGTCAAGAAGTGATTTTAAAGAAATGGTAGTGTGTAAAAGCTACACGCTGGTGTCAACTTGAAAAGCGAGCTAAGGAAAGCTGTGTCTCTATATAGTTTGCGTCTGTTTCTCCACAAAATTACAAAAAAAAGGGTTTCGTACGATACTTTAACGGACAAGTTAAATGCCAACATACCTATTGTTCCAAAAAATTCACCTGCTTGTACAGACGAAAAAGTGCAAATGTCATCGAAGTCTTACATAGGAACAATCTTACTTCAGACTCATCACAATATTGCTTTGTATATTCACGTGTCTTCTAGATCGAAGGTGGGTGGTTCTCCGATAGTACAATGTAAGGGTTTTTAAAAAAAGGGTAGTGTGTGAACGTAGAACAAAGTATTAATTGCAGAGTCTGTTTAGGAATTGATAATAAGTGCACAAGTTATCTATCTAGTGAGAGAGGCTAGTTCAGTAATGACAATAAGTGCAAAGACTGATAGGTTGTACCTCAAGTTTATTATGGTTAAGAGTAGGGCTGGGTATCGGTACAGCGTACCGGTACAAAACCGGTTTTTCTTATTGGACCGGTCCAGAAAAACCGGACCTGAAAAAATTAGGTGGAGCGGATGTTGGACCGATTAGAAAATCAACATGTTATGTTATCAGGCATTCACACGTTTTGGCGCTTGCAGGTGGGAGAAAATAACAAGAGTGAAGTAGAGTAGAGTTTATAGTAATTTCTACCAAGTTTTACAGCCAATCGTACAGGTGAAGTTAGCGTTGTGAGATTTTAAAACGCCAGTGTAAGTCTAATATTCCACCAGACAGATTTCTTTGTAGTGAAATGGACCATTGGTATGAGTCATACTGACCAGGTTCAGGTCCGGACCTGGACCTGATCCTTTAGACCTGAACCGGACCTGGACCTGAATTTTCTTTACCGGTACCCAGCCCTAGTTAAGAGTAATAACAGGATTTATCGTCGTGTAAAAGTGAAACTGTGAGGACTCAAATCTTGAATCTCTTCTGAATTTATATCTTTGAGCAAAAACCATATACTGTACGGTTACTTCGAACGTTTACTGCCTCTTCGAAGCATGATAATATATAACCATTGTATCCTAAGGGCAAAATACTTTATATTGAAGAATGTATGTAAGCGTGACCTAATTAGATGGAGGACATCTGATGTCATTATGTTACCTTCAAAGAAGGGAACATATTTGTTTTTGCTTTGTTTCTTCTTCTCCGCACAAATAAGGTCAATGACCTGGACCAGACGGCTGTCACCATGGTAACCGGTAAAGTAGCAGGCACCATGTGGTGTTCGGCTACCTAATGTAGCAAATGTCAGATCTAGAGGGGCTCGGGTCACTACATTTAGAAATGTGTTCAAATAAGAATGAACAAAACAGTTGCCAGTGTTAGACAACAACATGTGAAGGTAACATTCTGTATTTGCTTGCAAATATTACCTTTCTAGTTTTATAACGTAAATTTGACCTCAATTCGGTTGCCAGTGCAACAAAAGTCTTGACAGTCTTAAATATCCATAAGGAACCCTTTTTGTTAACTTTTTGCTTAATACCATTATTTTTAACGTAAATTCCCAATTTACACAATTCTAACCAATAAAATCACACTGATGACATTGTAATTACGTCATATTACGTCAAACACTCGTTCTCATTGAAATGTCGAAAATGGCGTTTTTTTGGTCGAAAAATAAATCGGCTTTATTTTCACTGAAAACTACTTGGTTGTTTGGGAAAATTCCTCTTTTAACCATAGCCAAAAAATGGCAACTTATTATTTTCGGTCCCATTGGTAATGCATTAAAGGGCATGTAACAAACGTTATCGGTAACGTCTGTTACAACAGTACCCAGACTTTACCCTGTGTTCTTCGAAAGGACTAACCTTATCGACTACATCATTTAGGTATAAGTGGATGTCCCTAGGAACATTTGAAAAGTAGGCAGCTTTTTTACACCAGGTCAAATAGAAAGCTTAGACAGCATCGAACAATGCTGGTAACGTTTGTTAGAGTCTTTTCTGTACAACATTTTGTTAAGCAAGGTGGGATACAAATGACAGTCAACAACCCTTTCTTGTTTCTTTAGAAAGCCAGAAAAACTGTAAAGCGTCACAAAAACGGCCATTTCTAGTCTTATACGTGCATAATATAACCGTGGCAACCATCGTACTAGTGGTGGTAACGTTTGTTACAGAATCTGGCGACAGGCATAAACCACATCACACAGCCTCCAAGATCAGTGACAGGAGCAATCTGATGTGATCGGACAGAGGGCCTTGGTAGCTGGTTTCACCTGCCGAACAACCATTCTGGGAACTGAATTGTTAAATTTCTGGCTACTATTTGAATTCTTCTTTTCTTCTCAGGCGACAGCCATTTTAGGGGGTGAAATCCCAGCCGTGGCTATAATAATCTTCTAACCCATCAACCTATACGAATGTTGTGGTGCATCTTTTGTAAAACATTACTGGGGTTGTGGAAAAATGAAGGAACCGGTGATGTTGTCTATAATTTGCTCCATATCAAGGCGTAAAGTCAGGCGACAGCATTTCGACATCTAAATGAGAACGAGCCCAAGACGATACATAAACGACAGGTAAGATAAAACTATCCACACCATTTGGAAATTACAAAGGGAAGGCTGAATGATCCCCTTCCGTCCTATGAATTAAAAAAGCCCAGTCCAGATAGGGTTAACTTAACACATAATAAGCATCTACTTTAAATTTTGTTCGCCATTAAAGCATTGATAATAACAAGTGATCGTGAACATTAAGTCATTAAAATGCAGTAGATAGTGAAAGGCTGGGATCCGACCAGGTTTTTTGCTCAAATTAGCTTACATTGTGAATTCTACATAAAAAAATACTTTAAACACCATACTGTATTATCGGAGTACAATAAATTCTTATATAAGCACTGCCATAAATGAATAAAATAAATAAACATACAAGGATATATTAATTTGCAAACGATAAAAGGAATGAGATTGAAACATTAAATTAAAAATCCCAGTTTTCTTCTGAAAACCTTAATTCAAACTCCTGTTCCCGATCATTTATAGCATGCAGTTAAGGCCACAGCAAGTAAATTTTATGGATGACATCAGCGCGCGCATTAATTTTCGCCTGATTTGAAAAAAAAAACAAGAAACCTTTTCTTCTGCAGGGATGGTCAACATGACATATGTTGTATTGTAGCCTAATAATTACCTGCATGTATGCAGGTATGGTTTTGATGCTGGTGGGAACTTTTCGGTAGCCGGGGATGTAGGGCGCTGTATCTCGTGAACGGATGGTGCGAGCACGACGATTTTTGGTACGTGGGTTGGGGGTGGTAGCCTAACACTCAGGTTTGATTTTGGGCCTCCTGGCGTTTGAACTTGACATTGCAGGTGGCATTTTTGGTGTTTTGGGGGCACTTTTGGCGCTGTGTGTCCGGAACGATACGCGCGATTGCGACGAGTTTTGGTGCATGGGTGGGGGGTTGTTGCCTGTTGCCTAGGATTGACTTTGGGCCTTGTCGCGTTTGAACTTGACCCGGCAGGTCGAATTTTGTGTCCGAGAGGGGTGTTTCCGGAGTTATATCTTCTGAACGGCTGGTGCTGGCGCGATGATATTTGGCACATGTGTCGGCGGTGGCTGAATAATGCTCAATTTTGATTTTGGCGCCCTTGGTGCTTGAACTTGACATTTTAGGTTACCTTTTGTGCGGGCACGGGGCGTGCGCTGTATCTCCGGAACGCAAGGTACCATTGTTTTGCTATTTGGTACGTGAGTTGTTTGTGGTGTCCTGGTGGTCAGGTTTGATTTTGGGCCTCCTAGTGCTTGAACTTGATACTGTATAGGTTGATCCTGTTTTTGTGTGGTTGGGGCATCCTCCCAATATCTGCTTGGTTTTAAAAACAGATTATGGTTGGGTGTAGAACCATCATCTGGCCTGGGCCACCTTCAATGTATCAGGTTACTTAGTGGCACTGACAGTTTGCCAGATGACGGGAGTGTACAAGATTATATATCTGTTGGTCAGGTATAATTGGAGTTTGCTTATTACTCTTTGTGGTGTTTCTAGAGCTGTATAGTACTGAGTTTTAAGTTTCGGTACAAGTTCCTTTACCCTGTTGGCAATCATGGTTGAACTTGAACTTAAACAGAAGAAGATGCAATTTTCTAATGTGGAGGAGAACTGTATAGAGTGTGGGCATAAGAGAAAGGTATGTGTATGATTTGTCCTGTGTTTCTTTTTGTTTCTTTGGTAATGCCATTTCCATACTGTATACAGGTAATTTGTTGTTTTGGGCTAGTCATATTCCCTTGGTTTTTGGGCCTGCTTAATCTATGGTACAGGCAGGGTTAAGTGGTGGAGGCTTAGCTTTGTTCTGTTTTAAATTCAGTATCGTTGGTTGCATTTTGTCGCGGCAAATATATGATGAAATTCCCCTTCTAAGCAACTGCTCATTGGTTTGCGGGGATGTTTGCTGGGTGTTTGCTCTGACTACAACAGCTTCTGAACTTTTCAAAGCTTCCATTGCCAGTAGTCTGTGTAACACAAACTCCGCTGTCCAGGGCTGTAACTGGCCCCTCCCCGCGGGCCGGCGGATGTTTGGCGGGCTGCTATAAGCGAGATTTAATCAGGCTACATTGCCAGCAGCTTGCCATCTATAAATGGGATTGACAAGGACATTTTTCATAGTAAATTATGCTGTTAAATTTGGCTTAGATACTACAGGAGATTTAGGTTTGGGTTGGATGGATTGAATGAAAATATCATACCACCCTGGGGACTAACTGTTGCTGCTGCATGGGGGCTACCACTATTCATATTGTCTAATGTCTATGGAACTACAGATAAAAGTATCATTGGTCAAATTATGCAAGTAACATTCCGATGTCAAGTGAATAACACCCCAGAAATAAATCTTTAATGAATATCATTGGAAGAACACAAACCAAGGAGACTTAGCAGCTGCATTAGGTCAGTACATTGAAATAGGAAGATATTAGTATATCATGTGACAGAGTACATGTGCATGGGCCATCTGAGACAAAAAAAGGTAGCGTCTCAACAACTTCAAAGTACTGTGGTTGGTTACATACTTAAGAAATCCAAAATAAGTAATGTTCATCCATGTCCAAACTTACAAATTCAGAAAATGGAATTTCAGAGTCAGACTTTTGCATGGTGCACAACCAACACGGTAAAAAGCTCATTTTTCCAACCACGTACCACAGACAAAAAGGCAAAAATACCCAATAGGTCTACAGAAACCCAATACATTTCATGCAGGTCTGAGGTCTACGAACTCTTGTTGTACTTGTAGAAGTGACACTTGCGAGGTATCCAGGACTGTAGTTGTAGAAATGAAACTTATTGGATAGTTGTGAAAGTGACACCAATATGGAAGCTATGAGTGTGGTTAACAACTTTGTTGATTCCAGTCTACCACACTACTGTCACTTCTACCACACCAGTACATGTCTTGAATACAGGAATGAATGCCTTGTTGGCTCTGGTACCATGTTTTATCCCTTTAATTCTTTTTACAACAGTCATGACAACTATATGGTGCCTATTTTGAAAATGTAGCCATCTTGTTTTTTTTCACCCATCTTGTTTTTTTTCGCCCTATCGCACTATTTTTGCAGTATGCAGAGGATGTCATCCATAAAATTTACTTGCTGTGGCCTTCTGAAGGTGAGAGACGTCCAGTCAGGATAAAAAAAATGAAGTGAAAAATGATCCGCAAAGAAGTAGCGCCAACTTTCATGTCACATAAGTCCTTTCATGTCACATAAGACAGGCTTACGCTAAAGCCACCAAATTTCGTGACTTCTCCTGAAAATTCATTGGCCACAATTTAGCAAAGATTGCAAGGTTTTGATTTTTCCTGCTGCCATTACAGCCACAAAAATCGTTAAATTCGTTAAATGTAATTTTTCAGGTTTTCTTTGTATATTATTGCTATTTTATCACGACGTCATCGGCCAGAATCCAAGATGACGGACCATTTTACCAGATACTAGTAAAGTATAGATGGCTTATTTTGCCTTAGAATTCGTTACTACCTGTTATTTTCCCATCAAAAAAACGTTAAAATGACCCTTTTTGTCTATTTACGATGTCGTTTGCGTTCGCTTGCTGAAAAAATATTTTGGAAAGTTCAAGTTGGCGGATCCAAGACGGCGGACCCAACTGGTATCCTAAACAATGATGTTGCTATAGACAACAGTAGTCTTATTTACTTATTCTAGTATTGTTTAATATATGATTTTCAATTTATGTACAAGTCACTGGCGGCATTAAAATAAGTTGTGTTCAACTTGAGTACGCCGTCACTTTGTCCTTGTACTTTTATTTTTATTTTTTACATGTGCTTTTTAATAAAAATAATTTTGAAAAAGATTATGTATAATGGAAAGGCAGGGGAGCACATCTATGGGGCCGTACCCACCGTGCATGGATTGAAAACTAAACAGTGGTCAGGACGGCCGATGTGTCAGCTAATACCCCCCCCCCCCCCATCTCACAGTAGGCGCGATTCGATCGGAAGACTAGTTTACGAGCTCTAAATGACATTTTCGTGAGTAAGACGTTCGGTGTTCTCCCGATCATCTTGCGATTTTTAGGGATCGCCGGCAATTTTCAGGAGTCTTACGACGGTCACGGTGCAGCGTTCTTAACATAAGCGACAAGTCGCAGGAGATGTCCGAGATCGCACAGCTCGTTACCGAGTCGCAGATCGTGCGTGCAAATTATGCGTACCTCGCAAGGGTATCGGTCAATAGTCTTGCGTCAATCCAACGATTGAAGACCGATAGGCGAGCACAGACATAGTTATTAATCATCGATCGCAAATCGGAAGGCGAACGCCCGTCAGTCGGGCGACGTTCGGACGACGTTCGCCCGACTTCCGTTTGTTTACAAATATTGAATTTCTGAGAATGTGAGGGTAATTCTAATATTGTGGCCCCTGTGGTTGTATGTAGGCTGGCTTTGTGATACACTTTCCTTTCTTGTGTCATTTCTATTATGCCCGCGCATTCCATTCATTGGTTAAAAAGATTCCGACAACAAAATAAGCAACATTTATTGATCTCTTGCCTTTTTTGAGGAACGTTTTGTGTTACCTTGTCCGCGTGCAAGAGGTCATGGGAGGTTCCTTATCATAGATTTATTCACCGTCGATCGCACGAGGCACGCTTATATGTGAGGGTGCAGTTTTTGGGCGAAAAATACGCAAGACCATCTTAAGATCTTAAAATCAGCCGACCTTTCTGCGATCGCGAAGTACGTCCGAAGATCGTATATAATGTGAGGGGGGTATAACGAAACATTCTCAAAGATGGATCGGGAATCACAGACAAAGGTTTGAATGAGTAGAAATCATTAAAAAAGAATCATTGCAATAGCCCTAACGGCAATGTCATAGACTTCAAAACCATATGACAGGCTTTTAGTTCAATCCTCAGTTATTACTTTTCAAAACTTTTTTTTTTCTTCTTAATCAGAGAAATTTTTTAAATCTTAAATCATCAAACCATTTTAGAGGATAATTCTCGTGGTTAGGGTTTAAATCATTAATTTCATGGGGTATACTAGCCTTTTTAAATGAACATCCCGACAACGGTGCCAAAACTTTTATCGAGAAGGACGTCCTGTCAATAGTGGCATGGCATCTTTTTTTCCCACATAAGGCCATGTCGATTTGATTGTATATGCGCGTCAATTTTCGTCAATTTTTTTTACCATATTGTGAATCGTACCAATCAATTGTAAGGCCAAGGTTCAACTGTTAAGGGTTCAATACATGATGAATTTTTTTTTTAAATCGAAAAATTGATACTTATGAGGAAGAATGGTATAGTTAATTGAAACTTTGTATTTTCAAAAGACAAGCATTTCCCATCTCCTCATCAACTCCGGAATAAGTCCATAAAAGCTGTACAGAATGATGACAGTAGGCGATTAGATAAGATATTAAAATAATCTTCATCTTTTATCTTATCTTTCTTCTTCCCGTATTCGACACATCCAGGGCAGTCACAGTGGTCAGCCGAGCCACCGCACCAGTTGGTAACGGAGCAGCATGGAGTCACACCGTCAGGATCACATTCGGCAGGGTTACCATCATCTGCAGGGTAACCCTGGCCGCAACGCAAGTCGTCTCGCCACTTCTTCTTAGAACCTATTGGATGACATGTTTATTTGGTCAACATTTGCAAAATAAAACAGCATCGTAAGCAACTATTGCATTGGGTGCCTGAACGGAGATGTTTATATCACACATCACGTTCGCCCGATCAAGGTAACTGCCCGATCACGGGTAAAACATTCTCCTACGCAGAGGGACCACAGTCGTGTCAAAACGACTTGTGTTTTACCTCTGCTATCTTGTGCACTCAGACCATTTAGGGACCGCCCTACTTAGAAATATCAATGAGCTTGCCCTTATATGGGCAGTCAGCCGTTGGGGATCGGGCGTAGGAGGACGGGGCCATGTAAAACGTAACATGATTGGCTGAAAGCTTCCCAGCGGCCTTTGCGAGACAGCTTGCGACAACAAAAAGCCCAAGAAAAGCCTATTCTCTGATTGGTTGACAGCTGGTTTGTGGCGACAATCATAATAACCGTCGCACGAAAGCGCGGCATACGTTACTTATTGTATCAATAACTTAGTTGACGATCAATAACTACAAATTGAATAGGACGTTACTTGTCCACGTCCCACTTTTTAAATACGTCACGTGTGATACGTCACAATTCTGGAAATTAGCTAAGTAATTGATAAAAGGACGTCGCGTATGCAGCACGTAAGTGTGTAGCCGGGGCGACTAGAAACGAAAAACTTATTAACTTGTAATATAATATACAGGATGTTTTTGTTTCTAGTCGGGGGGGGGGGGGCATATTTGCCTAAACGGTATATGCGTATCCGTTCCGTGGAGATACCTTTTCCTCCGGTTTTTTGCACGTCCCCGGCTTCCCTGGAGTCTTGCACACCGCGCCGTGGTGTTTGCCTGCTTCAAAAACCCCTAAGTACTTCACAACGCGACCTGTTACAAACGGCCCCATTGTTTTCAAGGTCTCATTGATGTATTACTCCGCGAGTGGGTACCCTAAACTAGATCCGAGCCAAAAAGCAAACGGCTGCATGGACGCATGTTTGTACTTTTGAAACAAATGTATTGCCATGATACGAGTTAAACACGGATCTGTGACACGGAAATGATGCCATAATATGTACCCTAAATAAGCGGTCATACGTCGACGATCCCTAAATAAGGCATAAAAGACCTTTTTTCGGTGGGTACGAAGTCTGCATTTCCGTGGTACAAGATCTCATAAGCATAACAAGTACTTTTGTAAACAAACTGTATCTCAAAGACCAATACCCGCCTCTGCTATTGAGTTCCCCAGTTTGTTAAATGATGTATTTATTGATAGATAAAATGTTCCAACCTGATATAGAAATCCGATCGTACATGTTGCCAGCGGATGTAGACACTTTCTGCCCATCTGAGCAGAGCCTGCTTTTCACATAGCATCGGTTGTTAATGCTGTACTGAAACGACAGGCATGTCGAGTCGGCACAGCACGCTTCCGCACAGCCCTGGAGGGTGACACCAGGAGGACTGGATATGTCTGAACCTGAACAATCAGTCCGGGGGACGTGGCGAAACGCTGATAATCCACATGTTTCTGAAACAGATGAATAAAGCTTGAAGCCGGTCACAAGCGAGTGTGTATATATATATATATATATATGTATATACAACCTTCACTGTGTTCAAGTAGGCCAATATATTCACAAATGCTTATATCTTACAACCAATAGTGTAAATGACATACTAGACCCAATATGTTGACTTATTCATACCTATAGACATCCGTATATTATATTAGCCCTTATTGTTATGTTAACTAGGTTGTTAAGCTTTATCCTACACCTCCCTGTAGTACTTGTGTAATACTAGTAGTTGTTTGCCATACATTGTATCATGTACACTTGTCGTGCAATAAAGTTCTTAAAAAGCCGTGGTCACAAAGGTCGCAGTCCGTCGTACAATGAGGTCATAAGAGCATACCTGCGTCAACCGTAGTTAAATCACAATGAATCGGGGAGCCTCCTATAACGAAAATAGAGCTTAAATGGAATTTGAACATATTCAAAGTTTCTCCATCGTCGTACGATTTTTATTGCCCCATAGCAGACTTCATTACGGGCATTAATTTCTAATAATGACGTTAATGATTCATATATCTTTAGCATGTTGTGATGGTTTCAGTTTTCCCTGATACTATCAATGTTGACGAAAAGGGAAACTTTATCAGTCGCAACTGTTCACAGTAGCAATCAGAGAACAGCACGCCCGTAAAAGAGCCTGCCTCCAAGGTAAGGTTTTCCACGTGACAGATTCAGTATCACGCACATGCACGTTATGCTTGAAGGCTACATACACGTGGGTCCATATTTAGATCAGATCTCAGCTCTCCCGGTCTCGGGTCACTTAACCATAACCGTAACCATGGGGACAACTCCAACAGAAAGGCAGGCTTCACACGCTAAAAACATGTTTTGTTATGTGGGACCTGACGTGTGACATCTGTAAAACACGTCACGTACTTTGTGTCACAGGTGACGTGAATTAAACACGGATCTGTTAAAACACGTCACGTACGTTCTACAGAGTGGGACGTGGATATTAGTCACGTCCTACTCAATCGTTAACTAAGTTATTGATAAAAAGACGTTACGTATGCCGTACGTAAGTGCGACGTTTCTGTAATACGTCGGAGGTCACGTATTTTACGTCTCATGTGACGTGAATTTAGATAAAACGTTACGTATATAGCTCCCGTATTTTTGAAACAAATATATTGCCATAGAGGGACATCCAATTATATTTGAAGCATCGTAGATGATCTTTTTTGTTTATTAAATTTACGTTTTGAAGATGAAATTCTGATGTCAATATAAGTAGGCATGTGAATGATACCGGCACATGGGTCTCATCATCATCATCATCGGTCGGCTGCGACGCAGGCGACTGTAAGTTTCTTCCAAGACCTTCTGTCGGCAGCTAGATGACTGATTTGCTTCGCGGAGATCTGGTCATTGTAATCTCCTAGGAGCTGTTGAATGTACTTTAAATAGGAGGTAGCTTGGCGTCCTCGTCTGCGTTTCCCATGCGTTGGTACATACAGTGCATAGATATTGGCAGGTTCGTCCTCGGGCATGCGCAGGGTCTAGGTAACATTAATATGTACACAGGGCTTACCAGAGATGTAGTTGGTGTCCGTAGCAGGGTGACCATTGGTGTAGGGAGTGTCCACGGCAGGGTGACCATTGGTGTAGGGAGTGTCCACGGCAGGGTGACCATTGGTGTAGGGAGTGTCCACGGCAGGGTGACCATTGGTGTAGGGAGTGTCCACGGCAGGGTGACCATTGGTGTAGGGAGTGTCCGTAGCAGGGTGACCATTGGTGTAGGGAGTGTCCGTAGCAGGGTGACCATTGGTGTAGGGAGTGTCCGTAGCAGGGTGACCATTGGTGTAGGGAGTGTCCACGGCAGGGTGACCATTGGTGTAGGGAGTGTCCGTAGCAGGGTGACCATTGGTGTAGGGAGTGTCCACGGCAGGGTGACCATTGGTGTAGGGAGTGTCCACGGCAGGGTGACCATTGGTGTAGGGAGTGTCCGTAGCAGGGTGACCATTGGTGTAGGGAGTGTCCACGGCAGGGTGACCATTGGTGTAGGGAGTGTCCACGGCAGGGTGGCCATTGGTGTAGGGAGTGTCCACGGCAGGGTGGCCATTGGTGTAGGGAGTGTCCGTAGCAGGGTGACCATTGGTGTAGGGAGTGTCCACGGCAGGGTGACCATTGGTGTAGGGAGTGTCCACGGCAGGGTGACCATTGGTGTAGGGAGTGTCCACGGCAGGGTGACCATTGGTGTAGGGAGTGTCCACGGCAGGGTGACCATTGGTGTAGGGAGTGTCCACGGCAGGGTGACCATTGGTGTAGGGAGTGCCCAACTCAGGCTGACCAGGTTTGGATGTATCATTTACAGCCTTCATGGTCTGTGAATAGGACAGATTCTTGTTTTTACAGTACATAAAGCGCCAACAATGTCCTCCTAAAATGATATCAACATGTTGTACAAGACACAAAGACATGAACGTAGGCTACATCTCGAAACGGAATAAAGACCGTTGTCCTACCTTAGGAACTTCCCGAACATTGTTTTTGAAATAAAGCCAGGCCACGGTTCCGAAAATGATCAATGACACCAACAAGGTAGTTATTATCACGGCAACGCCAATCCTGCCATAAGTGCAATCTGAAAATACAGAAGAAGAAGAAGAACTTTATTGCAGGACAATTGAACATGGTACAATGTATGGCAACGGCTATTACACAAAGTACAAAATAGGTGTATAGAATTAAGGGTTAATGACCCGCCCCGAGGTGTATATGGTGTCATAACGCCTGGTCCTTTGCTATAACCACCGAATGAAACCATGAGGTGGTTTTATGAGGTGGTTATAGCAAAGGACCAGTCGTTTTGACACCATGTACACCGAGGAACAGGCGGGTCATTAACGTTATTATCATATAGCCTACCCAAACTACCTGTAAACTCCTGTATGACGCATAGATCCCTTGGTACTATACAGTGTGAATTCCGTTGTCGAGTTTCTGAAAATTCACATTTGTTCTTTGGTACATGCATTTGTAAGATTACAGATTACATTTTGAACCCCAAATTTCCACAGAAAATATTCGAAGCACTGCAGTCTTTGGCATTTTAGAACAACAAAACTCATTACCAGTGTTAACAGAAGGAGCCATCCCCCTCTTGCAGTCTGTACTTATTCCCTCTACTCTGGCATGTGTTTCGCTCCTTTTGATTGGCCAATGCCTGCATATCCCTTACTTTCCTGTGTGTATTGTTCATTTTGATTGGTCAGAATGAATCGACACCGACACTGGTGATCGACAACGGTGCCGGTGTCGATTCATTTTGACCAATCAGAAGGAGCGAACACACCGGCCTAGCCGGAATCTATATGTTACTGCGTCAAAACCAACGTGCAACGGGGCCTTCTGATTGGTCCGCGGCACCTGGCTTTTTGATAATAAGACTTAACATCCTAATTAACATGTAATGGAAATGTGAAGGTGTTTGTGAAAATGAATCACGTATTCGGGCTACATAAATTACAGAGAAAAACTAGTATACACACAGAGAATAATATATATATATATATATATATATATATATATATATATATATATATATGTGTGTGTGTGTAACGCCTGGTCCTTTGCTATAACCACCGAATAAAACCGAGTGAGCGAAGCGAACGAGGTGGTTTTATGAGCAGCAATATGACACCATATATACCGAGGAACTTGTGGGTCATTAACCCTATTATCATATAGCCTACCCACACTGACCCATTTAAGAGTAGAGTAGAGTAGAGTAGAGTTTCCGGTTGAGTAGGAAGGACAAATTCCTTTATGAAACATACATGTTTTGTTAGTACATAAATTTGAACAGTGAATTTGAACAACATAAAACTTGTACGTGAAATGTATTTCTATTCCAAGGCTTGAAATAAGAACAAAGTCGATTCATTATGTTACAAACTGTTGCACGCTCCGTATTTCTCCACTCGCCCATTCTCCGGTTTGTCGAGTTCGTTCGTATCAGGCGCTAAATCTCTGCCGGCTTTCCTGAAGCATTTCTGGATCCCTGTGCTTCACAGCTCTTGA
>NC_049991.1:5031866-5037805 GCF_000003815.2 Branchiostoma floridae | reverse complement strand
GGTAGCATTTTGGTCCTCCAGCGCCATGACCCATGCTCAATGGCGACGGGTGGTGTTATTGTCGTCTGAACTTGAATGGGCGGGGGTGTAAATAATTTTATTTTCCATTTGCAGTTTAAATTGGACATGACTTGAAATAGATTTTATTGTCTAAAATATTATACGTAATTCAATGTTGTTTTAAGACGGCAAATGTTTTCTTTGAACAAAGAAACATGCACAACCGATGTTAATAGAGGGAGCCATCCCCCCTGCCATGCCTGTACTTATTCCCCTATCTTGGCAGATGGACGATTCCTGGATGTCTCATTCTGATTGGCCAGCGTCCTGATTGTCTGTCCTTCTGATTGGTTTAAACTTTCAAAAGTTTTTAATGCACACGTGCGATAATCAAAAATTTAATGCACGGCTGTTACGACGTCATAACCAGCATGAAATGGGGCCTTCTGATTGGCCCACGTCCCCTGGCTATATGATAATGTTGTATAATGTACTTCAATGAGCTTCAGTCCTAGAACATCCTATAGCTAGAAAGGAAGATATATCTAAAAATAGGTATTTGACCAAAAAATGACCTTCATCTCGTGTTTAGATGTAAGGCAATCAAATAAATTCGTGCTCAAATTAATCAGGTATTGATCCATCACCGCAACAGTCGTAATCAGTAACTAAGAAACTCTAAAAGAGCATAAAATGCCTTAATCTGTTTTGTTTGGATGAGATTACATGAAAATATCGCTAAACCTAAAAAAATAAATCAACTTACGACAACGTGCTTGTTGCGGTACGTTTGGTACGTACATCGGATTCCTATTCAGGGCGTCTCGTATGGAGTTCAGATCTGTACTCGGTATACGTACGTCATTGTTATCATTTCCAGCCCTCTTGTCAGCATCTTGTTCAGTTAAGTTGCATTCCGGCTTTGAGGATTCATATAGGACGGCATAAGGCATACAAGGGTCTAAATTGGCATCATCGTCTATGACATCGACTTGTTCAGGAATCTCAGCGTCAATGTCTTCTTGGGGGGTGACATTTTTGCCATCGTCGTTGTTGATTTTTGTATACGTATCTGCAATTGTTTTTGTGTATAGGTTGTTGCAGCAATTGGAACCACGGATGTTTGTTGTGTATCCTGAATTTTGTTGGGAGGTTGGATTTATGTTCGATTTCGAGGCCACCATGCCATTCTGACACATGCTTTCGTCAGTACTTGGATGAACCTCGACGTCAACAGAGGCGGTTGTGATTGGTTGTCCGGTATCAACTTTAGCTTCAGTTGTATGAAGCATATGATTCCCTTCACTATTTTCATCATAACCGATACGTACGTCGTTGTCAAAGTACATTGGTTTAGTCAGACTCTCATCTGCATTTTGTTCAGTTTTGGTAGCGCTATCTCGAACAGGAACCGACCTGTCAGCATCATTCTCAGGACAGCATCTTGTTTCGTACATCGGGTTAGGGAACACGTTGGAAATAGCACTAGACCGATCTTTCTTTATTTCGGCATCTGAACGTATTTGCGTCAAACCACCATCCGAAACGCCGTTTGTGTGGACTCCTGGTACAGCATCAGTGCTGATGATGTCTTCAGCCATGATCATTCCCCCAACCTGGATATACATGTAGTTATAACAAGAAATGTTTATCCTTACCAACATAGAATCGTATGTACTCTTTTTTTTTAATCTTTTTTTTTTTTAAATAAAAGTCTTTATTCATTCTTTCTGAGGAAATTCCGCCCTTGAAATATTCATATGCATTAATATAAACATTCTGGAACATTACATCGACGTTAACTTTATTGTCTGGTAATTTTCAATATTGACAATTTGAAGAAACAATTACCAGGACACAGGGATGCTTATTATTACTTGCCATGCAGCCAATTTCATCATGTCATCATTGTCTGGTGACGTCACGTTATGAATAGTAATATAAAGTGTCGGAACAAGATGCTTGGAATGGAATCTTGTGATGATTGTCTGCTGACGTCAAAAATACATATGAATAGCGGCAGCCTGGGTGTGTTGATTCTATTTTTTTTTGGGATTATCTTATCTTTAATAGTTCTGTGACAAGACATCTTTAAACAAACTTAAACAATTCCATGACAATGTGGAATTCATTTTCAATCCTTTCCATGCAAAATGAACAAAATCATTGATCATGCGCTACTGTTTTTTCCATTACTTTTATTCCATCAGCAGTAATCAAGTGTACAAGATGCTTTTTTTATCATATTATCTTTATTCATTTTTGAAATAAAAAAAAAACAATACAAAATGGATGTACAAAAAAGCAACCTAAACTGGGAAAGACAACTTGCATTTTCCCAACTGAATTAATTTAACAGTGCATAACCAATGGGTCCCCACTTTAACAAGACTTTAGTGTCTTTCAGTTTTCTGTAAGTTTTGAGCAATGATGTATTCTACTTTGTAATAATAATGTACATAGGCTAAAAAACCATCTATTGTAGGAAGTTTTGAATGTCTACTTTTAAAGATATAGACTTTAGCAATTAATGACAATGTGTTCAAAATAGTAGCATAGCCTAAAGAACCAAATAATATAATTCTACTTGTAAATCTAAATACAATCTTCATATCGTATGTACTCTTTGTATTTAATTAGATACGCCGATTTATCCATAATGAAGTTTCATATAGAACTGCGCCAGAAAAGTTGCCAACATGTTGCAAATAAATAAAACATTGTCCATTACCTGACATCAACCAACTTTACAAATTGTACTGGTTGGTGGGTACCGGTACAGAAAATTCAGGTCCAGGTCGGGTACAAGTCCAAAGGATCAAGACCTGAACCTGGTCCTGATTCAGTATGTGAAAACTTGTGAATGGACAATACTGAGAACAATGGTCCATTTTGCTACAAAGAAAGCTGTTTGGTGGAGTATTTGAGTCCCACTGGCGTTTTAAAATCCTACAAGGTTAACTGCCACTATATACGATTGGCTGTAAAACTTGGTAGAGATTACAATAAACTGTACCCTACTTCGCTCATGTTATTTCCTTCAACCTATAATCCCCAAACATGTGATTTTCTACCCATATAATCTCTTCATTTTCTAATAGGTCTAACATCCGGTCCACCGATATTTTACAAGTCCGGTTTTTCTGGACCGGTACAATAAGATAAACCGGTTTTGTACCGGTGCCCACCCCTAACTACTTAGCTAATCTTACGTGGACATATGACATGTAAAAACAAGAACATAACACATACAAGTACTTACATTTATTTACAGTTAATCTAATCAAGTTGAATTTTTCTTACATGTATGTCTAAGGAGCTCCTGCCTAAATCTTGCCCTCCTAGCAGATAGTACATTGTTTGTCAGTTCATTCAATGTTGATATGGATCTTTATATGAAAGCCTTTTTCATGGCGTTAGTTCCCGGTTTCAATAGTCTGTATGTGTGCTTGCTGGCATGACGTGTCTTGTGACAGGTGTGACAGCAGACAAGTGGCATTAACTATATAATTGTAACATGGTCAATGTTAAGGTAGTAGCAAATAGTTTGGTTTCTGCCATCCTTATAAACAAAATAATGAGACATTTCATACTCACCAGAGGACTTCTGTGGTTTTGACTCACAGCTCTTCTCACTAGGACCTCAAACACTCAAACCTCAACGGCACGACTGCGATTTTTGGTTCTCGGTAGACACGATCCGTTCTTGGTGTCGTTTGAGTGTAATGAATTATTCAAGACTCAAGACGAACCATTTCGCAAGTGGCTAACATCGGACGTAGATGCAGAAATATGTCATTGCTTAATGATAAACTTGGAGTATATATAGTAAATAATGTACTTGTCTGAACAAAGATGTGCTTCATTATGGCACAATTTGCATTGTTTTACGATAAAAATTGTATCTATGTTGTGTACATTCCCTTTTAATAAAAAACATGAACTTGCCCGAGCACGTTTGCTATCAATATCAGACGAATGAAATGTCAGTTCTTTTTATAGACAGGAGACCATTACTTTACGTGAGGTAACGATATACAACGTAGTTGCTATTGTGGTTTCAGAAACTGGCGCAAATAACCGGGTACATTTTTAGAGGTATCCTGATATTACTCTGTACTTAAATTTTTTGGTTGACATTGGGTAACTACGGGTTTAACATCACTTTATTTCCCAAGTCTGATTTCTCACAAATTAGTCTGCTGGTAGAGAAACAAAAATAACAAAACGTCACCAAACTGTTACATAAAAACAAAGGAACCATACCCCAGAGACTTATCATGATGTGTGATACTGTAAATGCATTTGAGTTCGCGGGAGTTTAATTTCGCGGTAGCGGGGGAAAAGGACTTTTCGCGGTGGTTTTAATTTCGCGGTAGCACCATGCACTGTAGTATCTTAATGCCCTGGAAAAATGTTCGCGTGGTTTTAAATTCGCGGTAAAATGGCCAACGCGAAAACCGGGAACATAAATCCAAAAATTTCTGCATTTACAGTACTTATGCTCTCCATTCAAATGCCAACATACCTATTTTTCCCCAAAGTTCACCTGCTTGTAAAGACGAAAAAGTGCAAATGTCATCGAAGTCTTACATAGGAACAATCTTACTTCAGACTCATCACAATATTGCTTCGTATATTAACAAGTCTTCTAGATCGAAGGTGGGTGGTTCTTCGATTATAGTACAATTAAAATTTGAAAGTAAAAATGGTGTCTGTGAAGTATCACTAGCAGAGTTTATGTAAGGATTGATAATAAGTGCTCAAATTGAGAGACTAGTTCAGTAATGACTATAAGTGCGATGTCTGCTGGTTCTTGCCTCAAGTTTGTTATGGTTCAGAGTACAACATACATAAGCGTGGTGTGGAAGTTACACAAGATAGAATGCGTTATTTGTGTTATTGTTTTGAGGGAGATATTATTTGTATCGGTAAGAACTGAATGAGCGTACAGCAACAAATGTAAACTCGTTTATCGCCAGGGGTAGCTTCCTTGCAAGAGAGTAGTATAATATTGTCCATGAAAGAAGAAAAAAGAGAATGTTCAATATTAAGTATGCTATTAAAGTCTCAATGGCAATCATAATGATTTGTATACCGACATACGTTTACATGTTTACGTGTCATGCATATTTACGGCCATCTTTGTGGACCAGTCTCCGGTTTTTACCTTCACCAAGAAGGTTATATTTTCTGTTAAGGCCTCATGTTTTGAACCCTATATGTAGATTAACAGTATGTATTAAGTAGAGTAGCTGTTGATGGATTTTTTATGATATTCGAGTAGCGGTTGCAGAAACGAAGGTCGTGTTCGAAAATGGTTGGCATTTTCCGTCGGAACTGCAGCGGGCTGAGTGTGTGTGTCCGCTTTTTTGTAGAATGCATAACACGACGTTGCGGATGGTTTTGCATGATATTTGGTGGATAGGTAAGGACCACCCTCCCACCAACGTTAAGTTGGTTCAGTTCGACCACTGACTTATACAAGTCAGCCATGTTGAAAACAAACTTCTCAAGTAAATTGTATTCATGATGCATCTGTGTCTCTCCCTTTACCAATATTACTAATGGACTGACGAGGTATATCCAAGGACCGTGGATTGACGGGCATTCCGTCGCTAATACTGACATTTAGCTGTGGATTTCATCAGTATGTAGTGATGAAATCCACGGGCATTCCGTCGCTAATACTGACATCTGGTTGTGGACTTCATCTGTATGTAGTGATGAAATCCACGGGCATTCTGCCGCTAATATTGACATTTGGTTGGCTGTGGATTTCATCAATATGTAGGGGAGAAATCCACGGGCATTCCGTCGCTAATACTGACATTTGGCTGTGGATAGTAAACGCCCTTTCACTAATAATTTTACACAGAGTAATCTATTTTAGCTGATTTATGTCAATCGATTGTGTGATACAATATTAATACAGATAC
>NC_049991.1:5027765-5031718 GCF_000003815.2 Branchiostoma floridae | reverse complement strand
CCAACAGACTCTAACCAGAACAACACAATGTCATGTAAAATATTTCTGGTACATTTCTAAGTTAAGCTGGATTCAAAAGACAAACACCTTTACTTTGTGCATCATGTATTTTAGTCGCATGTTTGTGACTAGTGACCTTCTGTTTAATGATCAACGTGCAGTCTAATAACTGTTATCAGACTGCACGTCGATTAGCAAATGAAATGCAACCCCTTTATTCTCTTGTAGACAATTAGAACCTGGGCCAAAATACAATTGTAAGTCATAATCGTAAACCCTTACCACCCAAGCCACAAAGCACAACATTGGGAAGCAGTGCAGTTCTGATGTATACAGTCTGTTGGTTTAGTATTGTTTGTGATTGATTGAAGAACAAAAGAGCATAATAAGCAATTGGCCTTCTCTGGCTGGGAAAGTTGTCTTGCTAAGCAAGAAGCTTTTATCAATCTTGATAAAAGCCCCTTATGCTAAGGGACCAAGAACCCGATTTGCACCTTCCTGATCATACAAGGCACACATTCGTAACTTCTTTTCATTTGTAGATGAAACACAATTAGAACAAACAAGTAGCGTAAGAGGAAAGTTACATGGCTGGAATAAATGTGTAAACATTACAAAGTTTGGACATGACTTTACAGGCGGTCTCACAGCGCCACCTATCTACACTGGTTGGTATTGCAACAAGTCCTTCAAGTCGTACACAGTGTGATACTGTGCTGGCCGGATGTTTGCGGGCATTTTTAGCATCTTTCTTGAGAGAGTCAATACACTCCAAGCAACTCTGATTTGCAGGGAGTAAGTGCGTCTTTATTCATTAGAATATTTCTTTTATATGTCTTTCTTTTCTTTTGTATTCAAAGACGAATTTTGTACATAAAGATGTAATTTCTTGTTTGGACAAGCCTTTTTGTCGCGAATGAGGATCTAGGAACAAGAAAGTTTTGTGTATCCTTTAGGCTGGTGTATCTTAAGAAGAAAAGCGCCGTTAAACGGCTGAAATCATCACTGCAGGTAAACCCGCATCCACAGGAAGGTTTTCTTTGTAACAGGGTAAATAACTAACCTCAAGAAGGTTTTCAACCTCCTTGCTAACCTTAAGTTTAATTGGACATCAAACGCTGGTCAACTATAATTATGCCATGGTTAGATTGATATAGTGGAAGATTCATACCACCACACCCATACCCCGCGTCCCAGACAGGTGATGGAGGGATAAGGAGTGCGGAAAGTCTCCATCCCTGAGCAGAGAGCGAGGCGAGTACTTTTCCCAAGCCATAAGAAATTAGAGAGGATGGTTGGGTGTTTAGGGTAAAGATACCTTCTTCTTTATATCTCAACACCCTCATACCCTTCCTACTGTCCCTAATTGACCCGACTTTAATTTTCGCCTGTTTCTGCCAACCACCTTTTTATCTTCCTCCCCAAAGTCAAACTGTGCGCCTTTTTTGTGATAATATCTTTCCCTTTTATACCCCTGCACTCATTAGCATACGTATACATTTGCATAACTCCTCTGATTGGTTACCCTCCAAAATTGAGTTAACTGACCACCTGTCTGTGGCGCGCGGGGACAGGTGTGACGCTGTGAACAGTACACAAAGATTATTCTGTCTCTTTGCATGCAGTTCTGGTCACCACTGGCTGAGCTTGTCCAGGTAGACCCACGGGCCAGAGCTGACACATCGTCTTGTTGGGAGACTCGTGCAGTAGTTTCTAACACCACAGCTTATGATGGGCACCAACCTCTTCTGTACTGCTGTTCACGGGACATGGAAATACAATGTCAGCAAGGCCACGGCAGGTAAGTTTTATGGATGACGACATCATTAATTTTAAACATGTAGCCATGACCGTAGTTGTAGAAGGGACTCTAGTTCGACGTACATGTAGTAGTCAACTTGGTGAATGATACCAGTCTTCCAGACTTTGTGCATCGATCTTGTATGGCCTGTTTGATGTGATACCATCCAAGTTAGTTTTGACCATGACGGATGCGGGTTTTCCTGCCATGATAATTTTAACCGTTGGGTGGCGCTTTTCTTGTCTTTGCCATAGGATGCACTCCCTTGGCGAAGCAATCTTGATGCTGTTTCACGGTCCACTCTGCAATGACGAGAAGACATATCCAAACCAGGTAACATCGTTATTGTCTGAAGAGTCAAATTAACCTGATGATATCCCTACTAACTGCTATAATCCAAGTTTATTTTTAGTTGAAAAGACGCCCTCTTTAGAGTATCAATCTATTCATATAAAACTACAATCCATATGTTAACAGTTGCAGAAGCTTTATTCTTTGAATCAACGTTTGAACCTCATTAATAAAATAGAACCATAGACATTATTAACAAAGGGGCACAACCTTAGAAGATGAGCAACACGTATAGACAGCGGAAGTTGTAACATTCTATTACAATCTGGGTTCGTATGATTATCTTAGAGACGTAGAAGTGACGGCCCAGAATTGCATGGAATGGCGCAGGATGGTCCACAAGAGACATTGCCTTGATGCAGACCACTTGACACAACGATGAAGAGACCTTATCAAGTATCAAGTAAGTCAGTATGATTATCTTACGGTTATCTGACGGGGTTTTTTTGCGAGTTACTGTGTGAAGGAAAGACAAAGTTATGTTTTTTTTAATAGATAATTGATGTGACGTGTCATAAAAGCGCGACTTGAGCCCCTAACGTTTTTCTGCATCAGAAACCAGGATCATCCCCAGTTCATTCTACTCCACAGCTGCATAACAGTCGAGCCTAACGATTTTCTCATCGCATCAATGTGCGCAGTTACAATAAACCTGCTTCCATCAAACATAAATCATGGTGTGAGCTATAACTTGTAATGCTACGTGTTATTCAACCATATCTTAGCCAATGTGATATCCTAGTCTGTTTATTCAAGCCCCATCCTATGGAATTCCAGTCTTGTGCCTCACGCTAATGTGCCTAGTGCCTCATGCTAATTTTTGCCATCGGAATCACAGCATATAGCCCTCTTCACCGCATGGATGCCACACACTTAGTCTTCTAGCGAAGTGGCATCATGACTCGCCACATTGTTCCCGACTTTTCCAATAGCATTGATACATTACATCCTTTACAAACATTATGTGTCATAGAAAGAAAGATTGTTACTTCCATATTGACGCACTAGCTGCAATTAGGTTGGAATTTGATCTCCCATTTTTTAGTTGTAACTGCGTTTAAGATGTGGACCTGGAAGATGTATGTCAATACACAGCTGTAAACCCTTTCAAATCCTTCTATGACTGCAAATCCTTTTGACAGTTAGGTATCTATAGATTACATCAAATAGCTGGGTGATTTCGGGCGTAAATGACGTTATAAAGCCCTCTTGAGATAGGATGTCCCCATTGACGTACTTGGGTGTTTATCTCTTGCGCTATATAATGGGGAATCTTGGTCTTTATTGCGCTGCATTGTCTAGACCTAAGTCGCATTGGCTTTAAGAGAGATGGCTAAAGGCACCTCATTTGAGCATGCAGATTATGGCCATTGGTCATAAAGTAAGAAACAAGGACTCTCATCACTAATGAGTTGTCGTGGCTGGTTAAGGCTATATTTCCCTAAAACAAAACACGAACATATTTCAATATATACTATGTACAATATGATATGTACTATGTACATACAGTAATATATGTATAGATCTGGTATCTACAAGGCTGTCCTGATGAACCCGTATATATACGGGGTGCACATATATGATTCCTGTAGGTGGGTCCAGTAAATACAGGTTTGTGGCATTTCTTACCACAGGAAACCGCATTGATCTGGAAGTCTGCAGCAGCAGCACAGAATAGGTTACGCTTTACTGATCAGATTAACAACCAGCTTAGGAGGGTTAAATTGACAAAAAAAGTCTGAGCAGGACAAAGGATCACAAAGGTCATGATCCTTAGGCTGTGGGTCTCGGGATCCGTTAG
>NC_049991.1:5017749-5021149 GCF_000003815.2 Branchiostoma floridae | reverse complement strand
TAAGCGAACCTTCGGTAACCGCAAAAAAGCGACCGCATAGAGCGGACTTCCGAAATTTCAGACAAAATGTGCGTTACTTTCAGCACTTGAATATCATAGTAAAAGCCCTGGGACAAAAGGTAAAAAGTGATTTGAGTACCCAAAATTAGTTTGTAACGTTTCTACATACGAGGTGAGTGCACACATAGAGAATAACCGCTAACCGCTAAGCGAACCCTTCGGTAACCGCAAAAAAGCGACCCCTTACGATCGGACTTCCGAAATTTCAAACAAAATGTGCGTTACTTTCAACACTTGAATATCATAGTAAAACCCCTGGGCAAAAGGTAAAAAGTGATTTGAGTACCCAAAATTACTTTGTAACTTTTCTACATACGAATGAAGGCTCACCTGGGGGATAACCGCTAACCGCTAAGCGAACCCTTCGGTAACCGCAAAAAAGCGACCCCTTACGATCGGACTTCCGAAATTTCAAACAAAATGTGCGTTACTTTCAACACTTGAATATCATAGTAAAACCCCTGGGCAAAAGGTAAAAAGTGATTTGAGTACCCAAAATTACTTTGTAACTTTTCTACATACGAATGAAGGCTCACCTGGGGGATAACCGCTAACCGCTAAGCGAAACCCTTCGGTACGCGCAAAAAAGCGACCCCTTACGATCGGACTTCCGAAATTTCAAACAAAATGTGCGTTACTTTCAACACTTGAATATCATAGTAAAACCCCTGGGCAAAAGGTAAAAAGTGATTTGAGTACCCAAAATTACTTTGTAACTTTTCTACATACGAATGAAGGCTCACCTGGGGGATAACCGCTAACCGCTAAGCGAACCCTTCGGTAACCGCAAAAAAGCGACCCCTTACGATCGGACTTCCGAAATTTCAAACAAAATGTGCGTTACTTTCAACACTTGAATATCATAGTAAAACCCCTGGGCAAAAGGTAAAAAGTGATTTGAGTACCCAAAATTACTTTGTAACTTTTCTACATACGAATGAAGGCTCACCTGGGGGATAACCGCTAACCGCTAAGCGAACCCTTCGGTAACCGCAAAAAAGCGACCCCTTACGATCGGACTTCCGAAATTTCAAACAAAATGTGCGTTACTTTCAACACTTGAATATCATAGTAAAACCCCTGGGCAAAAGGTAAAAAGTGATTTGATTACCCAAAATTACTTTGTAACTTTTCTACATACGAATGAAGGCTCACCTGGGGGATAACCGCTAACCGCTAAGCGAACCCTTCGGTAACCGCAAAAAAGCGACCCCTTACGATCGGACTTCCGAAATTTCAAACAAAATGTGCGTTACTTTCAACACTTGAGTATCATAGTAAAACCCGTGGGCAAAAGGCAAAAAGTGATTTGAGTACCCAAAATTACTTTGTAATTTTTCTACATACGAATGAAGGCTCACCTGGGGGATAACCGCTAACCGCTAAGCGAACCCTTCGGTAACCGCAAAAAAGCGACCCCTTACGATCGGACTTCCGAAATTTCAAACAAAATGTGCGTTACTTTCAACACTTGAATATCATAGTAAAACCCCTGGGCAAAAGGTAAAAAGTGATTTGAGTACCCAAAATTACTTTGTAACTTTTCTACATACGAATGAAGGCTCACCTGGGGGATAACCGCTAACCGCTAAGCGAACCCTTCGGTAACCGCAAAAAAGCGACCCCTTACGATCGGACTTCCGAAATTTCAAACAAAATGTGCGTTACTTTCAACACTTGAATATCATAGTAAAACCCCTGGGCAAAAGGTAAAAAGTGATTTGAGTACCCAAAATTACTTTGTAACTTTTCTACATACGAATGAAGGCTCACCTGGGGGATAACCGCTTACCGCTAAGCGAACCCTTCGGTAACCGCAAAAAAGCGACCCCTTACGATCGGACTTCCGAAATTTCAAACAAAATGTGCGTTACTTTCAACACTTGAATATCATAGTAAAACCCCTGGGCAAAAGGTAAAAAGTGATTTGAGTACCCAAAATTACTTTGTAACTTTTCTACATACGAATGAAGGCTCACCTGGGGGATAACCGCTAACCGCTAAGCGAACCCTTCGGTAACCGCAAAAAAGCGACCCCTTACGATCGGACTTCCGAAATTTCAAACAAAATGTGCGTTACTTTCAACACTTGAATATCATAGTAAAACCCCTGGGCAAAAGGTAAAAAGTGATTTGAGTACCCAAAATTACTTTGTAACTTTTCTACATACGAATGAAGGCTCACCTGGGGGATAACCGCTAACCGCTTAGCGAACCCTTCGGTAACCGCAAAAAAGCGACCCCTTACGATCGGACTTCCGAAATTTCAAACAAAATGTGCGTTACTTTCAACACTTGAATATCATAGTAAAACCCCTGGGCAAAAGGTAAAAAGTGATTTGAGTACCCAAAATTACTTTGTAACTTTTCTACATACGAATGAAGGCTCACCTGGGGGATAACCGCTAAGCGAACCCTTCGGTAACCGCAAAAAAGCGACCCCTTACGATCGGACTTCCGAAATTTCAAACAAAATGTGCGTTACTTTCAACACTTGAATATCATAGTAAAACCCCTGGGCAAAAGGTAAAAAGTGATTTGAGTACCCAAAATTACTTTGTAACTTTTCATGGTGGTACCGCGCCATCTGGCGAGGTAGCGGGGAATTCCACCACGGGCCGGTCACATGACTCTCCCTGGCCAATCGCAGCAGTCTCAGATGAGAAGCTCTTCCGTCAAGTCAGACATTCCAATCACTGCCGGCATTATTCGGGTTTATTTCGTTTTTTCGGCGGGTGTAACTTCATACACCTAGTTCCCAGTACGTTAAGCCCCTAAGTACAACCTGCAGGATGCGAGGCGCCGGCAAGAGGAAGACAAGGCCTCCCGTTCGCTTCGGCGACTATCAGCTCGATGACCAATACGCATGGTTGGACCACGCTTCACTTCGGGATTGCCCTTCACCGGTCGTCAGTTCTCTCTCTCCGCCGATAGACGAGCTGGAGGACGAGATTGACCACCAACTAGCTGAGGTATCGAGGAGTATTGAGAGGATCCAGTTAAACGAGGCACGCCTCCGGGAGCACGACCAACAAACCAAACCCAAGAAAACGCAGCGCAACCCCCCTCCCCAAACCAGGGACATACGTCAGGATGACGTTCCTCGCGGCTCCCGCGTGCGGATGACGTCACCCCCACGCGCCTTCTCGCGAGACCCGGACTCACGCACCTTCTCGCGAGATTTCGGTCAAGATGGGAGGGGGGCTCCTCGGAAGAATCCCTCTAGGCGTCCAGCGCATACCAAGGAGGTTAAAGAAAGAGAGGAGAGCGTTCCTATTGTTCCGATCTTTGCCGCGAGTGTGAATCACATCGAAGTGCTAATTGCCCCAATCTGCATCTC
>NC_049991.1:5013275-5017649 GCF_000003815.2 Branchiostoma floridae | reverse complement strand
GTCTAATGAAAAGTCCTGAAGATATTTGATGGAGTCAATTAAATGCGCATGTTCGGTTCGAAAGGAGCTCGAGGGCTTGTAAAGTTTCACATGGCCTCAAACGTGCGCGGCTGACGTATCAGGGAAATGTAGTTGAATGACACTTAATTTGCCATTAGCCTAAAAGGTGAATCTGATCACTTGCAATTAAGCGACAGTCTTGCTGCATGCCACGTGTGGTTTGAAAGTCATCTCAGGATTTCATCGTCAGCAATATTAGTCTTCTGTACTCTCAAGGCCTCTTTACTATACCTAAACGTAGGCTTAGGCATCTTTGAACGGCCTTTTTTTGTGCCTTCTACTATGTCTACACATAGCAGTGTTCAATGTAGTTTTGTCTGAATGACAAGAGTACAGGGTACAAGAAAGCGACCAAGAATTGTCCCAAAGTTGCATTTATTTAAAAAAATGTCATTGTTAAAGAATATGATTAATACAACAGTATGAAAATGCTGGTTCCATATCATAAATCACTGTGACTATAAAATCAGTGATATGCCAATTGCCAAACATTGTATGCTGAACTATAGACTGGCACTGATTCACTTATTTGGGGGACAAAAAACTGTTTTTCAAGATGAGCATTTGGAATTTTCAAGTATCTAATGGCAAAAGTTAGGAGAGTCCTTATAGTGTGGTGCTTTTAAAATTATTGGTTGTTGAGTGGATCAAAAACAGGATATGATGATGGTCAAAACACTTTGATGAGGGGCCATTAAGCTAAGGCCACACTCATGATCACTCAATCTTATAAATGACATCGTCTGAACACTCCAAACAGAAGCCTGGAGGCCAGGGCCTATATACTAGTACACATTTCGGCTCTAGGGCCAACATGTCCACAAGGAGATTTTACCACAGACACCCCACAGTTAGATACTGAGCTCATATTGATAAAATTTTGTTGTACTTTATTTGTAATTTGTAGTTTTAGTTATTGCCATATATATATATACGTCGTATCCTATACAATTGTCGAGGAATAAAGTTCATTCATCCAAACAAGGTCTGGGGCTTGCCTTTGGGGCAAGCACTCCCCCCCAAAAAAGGAAAATGGGTGGTCAAAAAATGCCTTTAAGCTTTTGAAGTCTGAGTGGTTGTAACATAATGCATTGAACACACAGAAAAGAGTACAATAGACACATATAAAAATAGATTTGATAAAGATTTAGTTTATCCTTTTTAATAAGTTCTTTTTTCAAACTTCAAAGTATTGCTAGGTTGTCTGGTTTTAGAAAGTTTATCAAAGATTAACATATTTGTTTATTTGCAGTTGACTTTAAAAAAAAATTTATCTCATATTTTGTCATGAACAGAGTTTCAAGGGGGACGAAAAGTCCTTTCCTTGTGTCGAAAACGGATGGAAAATGATGCACGTGTACAATGTAGATGCCAACCATAAGATCAGTTGGATTCCTTGTGTCTAATTGATGACGCACACACAAATAATATCAGTCAAAAGAAATAAATATCATAAATCTATCAGGTAATGATATAAATCAAGAGCCCATCAAATATCCTCATTCGTTTTCATGAAGTTAATACCTTTTATCTAAAGCCATTTTGGTGGAAAATTGCATCATGTCAAGTTTTCATGTCCCGGTGTTATACAACCTGGATTTATTCACACAGATCTGATTAAAAAATCAAATTTTCCTATACCTCGTGACTTTCAGATTTACTGGGGGTATGAAAGCATTCCCACTGGCTGCTAATGTTTAAGCCTCAAAGCCTACACACCCCAATTGGTAATATGTAGATAATATATTTTTTATCACCCAAGATACAAGCCCCACCGTGGATTAGAATGCCTGTTGGTCGAAAATGACTTGCGGGAGGGCTGAGACCAAGGGTGATGCGGAACACACCACATTGTATTCAGTTCTGTCATACTCACCTGTATTTTATACATTGGAATGTGCCATAAGTTGAGAAAAGTCTGTGTCATCAAGGAAACAGTGTAAGAACATGAATTCGTATGTCCTCGGGTGTCCAGATTTTTATAGCAGCGCTTGTGCCGCATGTGAAGTGTGTTTGATTTATTCTATTGAAATATGTACGTGTGGATACCGTGTGATACATATAGAATACAACACGGTGTATTCCGTATCACCTGAGGTACCAGCCCGGCCGTCGGGCGATCCGACCCGCGGGAGGGCTGGGACCGAGGGCAATGCGGAATACACCGTGTTGCATTTTATTTATGTCATACCCACCTGAGAAAACCACTGTTTTGATGCGAAATGCGCCAGAAGTTGAACAAATTTGTTGCCCTCGAAAAAAAAGCTTTGCAACAGTAATGTTCCAATGGCCGTACTCGGCCCACTCGAAACAGTTCGATTTATTCGAATGTAGCCCGTGTGATAAGCCCGGGCCGTATGGAAAGTTATCACTCGGTCCGGAACACCCATCTCGAACGTTTTCGCGTCACAGGTATGACATAATGTAAAATATAGACTGAATGTTATCTCTAGTCTACCCTGGCCATGTATGACACAAGATAACTTTAGTTTGTAATAGCTCCGGGCAAGATAAGTCCATGTCTGTTTTAGAAATCTAATCACTTTTTCCAGGTACTTCATAATGTACTTGTAAGCAACTAATCATGAAAATCATAACTTTTTTCCTTATCCTGTATAATGTATATACAAAAATTTATATATTTAGTTTTGGATATATATAGTGCTAAGATGTATGATCAGTGAAATCAATAAATAACAAACATAAGTAACTAACACAATCATTTGTTATAATAATACAACAAAAGATGTATGCAAAAAGATATATGATCAGTGAAATCAATAAATAACAAACATAAGTAACTAACACAATCATTTGTTATAATAATACAACAAAAGATGTATGATCAAGGAATCAATAAATAAATAACAAGGAAAAGTAACTAACACAGATCTGTGTTATACTAATACAAAAAGGATGTATGATCAATGAAATCAGATAATAATAGCAATATGAATTAAGATAGTGTAAATACTTCTATAAAAGGATAATCAAAGCTTTTGACTATCTAAAAGTAAAAAATGTCTCCTGAATTTTGAAGTCTATTGTCATTAAATGCAGGGAAAAGTTGTGCAGGTGTATTTTTATGAATTCGAAACCTGGACACAATTAGAATTTTGTTAGCTATGTTAATTGATGATATTGTGTCCATGTAGAATTCTTGCCCTAAGTGAGTTTCATGATCGTTTAATCAAGTCACACCCACTGGTGCCCCAAACGGCCAAAGCCTTTTTAAAAAACTGATAATATTCTTGATTTCTGCATCTCAATGGACAATGATAAATGTCTTTTGTGGGCCTGAAAATGTAATGATGGTGCACAGTAAATGAGATAATTCGAAGCACCTACTTTGTACCCAAATACGGTGAACCGTGCTGAACGTTTGCTCATTGCCTTTTGATTGGATTCCAGATAAAAGAAACAAATCCTAGTGAAAATGGTGGGAGTAGTGATGGTGATTGATAGCCATTTTGTATGATTACATAACAGTGTTTCTTCTTAGGCAACGATGCCTGGTTGGGATACCCCGAAGAGTATTTTGACCAGTTTAATGATATATGATATTATGATATAATACATGTAGATAGATAGATATATGCCAGCAAAGACATTGCAGACTTACAGCTTTTTTGCTTGTCTTATGCGTGGCAAAACCCAGTCACACTGACACTCACTATCCCACTTGTTGTGACGTCTAATACTTCCAGAAAAAGATGCATTTATATTGATGTTTTGTGAATCTTCAATAAATTTCTTCATCCAGTTTAATTTTCCTGTACTCAATTCCAAATCTTCCACCCAATATTATATTCAATTTGGCATACATTTTCTACCTCCATTTAACTACTAGATAATTAGACACCAGAGACAAGAAGAGTTTGTTTGTCTTCCTTTCCCAAACAGTCCACAATGTCTGCATTATACTTTCCCCCCACCATTGCCGTTAACAGCTACATGTATCTTCTGACCTTGTGCACATTGCATCCATCACATATCATTCCTCATGATCCACAAGAGGTCTGTTTAGCTTTTAGCACGAAGCTCTACGTGCCAAAACGTTTAAGTTTTTAGTGAGACACAGAATCTAATGGTATCAAAGTAGCTCTTTACAACACCGAGCCATTTGAGATTGAACCCTCCTTGAGTCATCTGCCAATCATGAAGCTTGAGTTTGACTGTGCTGACATTGGCAGGTCTACTTAAGGCACATTAGCAGTAACATCTTTATTTTGAAAGTGGTGGCCTGACTCTAACAGTGAAAAGAATGGTGGCACTTTAGTTTAGTCCCTCCATCTTCATACAAGAAATGCTAGC
>NC_049991.1:5000167-5013175 GCF_000003815.2 Branchiostoma floridae | reverse complement strand
ACTAGCTCCCTACTGTAGTGCTCTCACAACTGTTGTAATCTAACTTGTTTCAACCACAATATCAAAATGCCCGCCGGGAATTCATTTTCTCCCAAAGTGCAGTTCCCAAGAATATAAATGAATTGACAGTATGATGCATTCTGAGTTATGCACTAGACTAACATATCATCATCATTTATATCAGAGTAAATGGCAGCTTAATGGGAGAGTTAAAATCTAGAGTTCATGTGTCTAATATTCACATATTACTTTGGTACATGGAACTAATCATAGACATTTGTACAAGTTATGACATCTGTGTAAGGGTAGTGGTAATGTGGTAGCTGGTTTCGATGGCGCCCCTTACATAGAGTTCGTGCGATTAGCTGCCGATGTTAGTTCGTACACCCAAAACCCAAGAAAACACGAGGAGTCGGTGCTACGTCGGTACTTCTTTGTTCACTCTCTCTCTCTCTGATCTTAACTCTCTCCAATCTGAACTCTCACTCCGTACAGAAGTGCTGATCTACTATTTATATGTTTCCTTATCTATTAGTGAAAGTTACATTTTTCTGTGTCTTAATCATGATGACTTATATCCTGGGCAGTTGATGGGAAGCCACAGGACTGTGTCCCAAATATGGTTATGTCCTTGTACAGTGACCACAGAGTCCGTGCTCACTGACCAAAGAGCCCTGCTCCCCACCGGAGGAACGGTGATTAAGCCTCTCCTGGGGTCATTGCTCACAGTGTTCCTTGTGCCATCTCAGAACTAAGTGAGAGTGACTTACAAGTTTGGTATCTTCTAGACATGAGTGTACATGCACACACTGCACTCTATTACATCCTCCCCTTTCAAAACAGAGCCGTCCCGGCGACGTTATTATAAAGATATATATCGATCTAGTTAACATTAGTACAAAACTAGAAATAACGTATAATTGTTACAATAATAAATGAAAACGGAATTGTTACAGTGTTATCGACGGTTATATAAAAGCGACGCTTAATAATAATAGAAAAATACGATCGTTTCTTAACATACACGTTGCAACGGTTACGTTTCTCTTTCTCTTCTACTTAATTATTTTCACAATTCATCTCATAATTCGTCATTTCCACAGTTCATATCATCATGATCTCATAAAGTTTCAGTTCATATTTCTTCTCTTCTCTTGCTTCACGGGTTCTTCTCTCGGTTGTCGTCTCGACTCGTCTGCACAGGTGAACTCGTCCCCCGGCCCGTCTTCATACTGCACGCAGGTCCTGAACTTGCGGTGATCCTTCCGATAGCATGTCCCCCGGGGCCCTGTCGGATGTACCGCCGGCGTTGAACACTTTTACGCTGTAGAAGTCCTGGTTGAGGTTGATCTGCAAGCCGTTGTCCTGGAGACGTAGGTGACACGGTTGGGTTCCCAAAGAGCCGTGAAATCCTGCCATCCGCACTGTGCCTGTATGGGGAAGAGGGACGAAAACACCCAACGCAGCAGCCCGACCGCTCTAAATTACCTGACACTTATTTCTCCTATTATCCTAATGTCAGATCACCAAGGACATATCTCGCTATACGTTCCTGAGGATCTGTACTATCTTACTCATAAGCACAACTAATTCTATATCTCAAATTTAGCAAGAAAACCAACCAGTTCATCTAACGGTGAGCTCGCTCCCATCTGAATAAAATCCAGTCCCCGAAGTCTGGGTTTCCAAGAAGACGAATCACCGGACTACAGCCCTCTAACTACTCATTCCCCGAACTGGCTGGAAATCCGAAAGGCCGAAACAATGTTTTACTTCATAGAATACCGTCTACCAAGATTTGAAACATCGAGTGCAGAAATCCTGTTGCGCGCTGTCTGAATGATTCTACAGTCCCTGTCGGACTTGCCTCTATCCTATTTTGCCAGTTTCCATACCGATCGGGTGGTACACCACGATTGGCTCTAATCGGATATCGGTTCCGTTCCTCGTCATCAGGTTGGTCAGGTATAACTTCTACCGGGTCAGGTGGCGGAATATCAGGATTGTCTACCGGTACGTTCACGATCGGAGCAATGGGTACATTTACTGGTGCTACAGGTTCGTTTATGAGTAAGACTGGTATTTCCTGATCATCGTTATCATCATCACTACCTTCATGGTTACCCTCAGTATCATTTATTCCGTCTACAGGGATTTCATTAGTCGGTGGATCACGCCTTTTTCTGCGTTTGACTTCTCGAGGAGCAAAAGTACAAGGTGTTAACATGTCACGGTGTAAGGTTCTTGTGGGGCCTTCTCCCCTTTCAGGCGAGACCACGTACACAGGCATATCTTCATTAGGCTGGCTATCGACCACGTGAGGTATAGCTTCCCATCTATCCTTTAGTTTATGCCTACCTCGAAGTTTCTTGTTTAATATCAAAACCCTTTCTCCTGGTAGTAATGGAGACGTTTTGGCAGTGCGATCATAATTCTTCTTCTGACTAGCTTTAGCTGCATCAGAGTGTTCTTTGGCTACATCATAAGCGTATTTATACCGTTTCCAATGATCCTTGACCCATTCGTCATAAGTCATTTCCTCGTCTTGTTTGTCACTAAGATCTGTCCCTAGCGTGAGGTCAATGGGGAGCCGTGCCTGTCGGCCAAACATTAGGAAGTACGGAGAGTACCCTGTAGTACTGTGAACGGTGTTATTGTATGAGTGCACTAACTCAGGTAGATATTCTGTCCATCTCCTTTTCTGTTCTGATGTCAATGTTCCTAACATGTTAAGTAGCGTCCTATTGAACCTTTCGCACTGACCGTTCCCGGGCGCGTGATACGGAGTGGTTCTAGATTGGGCAGCTCCATACAATTTACATAACTCACGGATAGTGGATGACTGAAAGTTAGCGCCCTGATCTGAATGGAGTCTTCTAGGAAAACCGTACGGCATAATGAAATGTTTCCAAAGTGCTTTGGCTGTTGTGGGTGCTGTCTGGTCCTTGGTAGCCACTGCTACACTAAATTTGGTGAAGTGGTCTGTTATTACTAATATATTTTCATGTCCGCTGCTTGATTTCTCAACTTTTAAGAAATCCATGGCAACTATCTCGAGGGGAGCAGAAGTCTTTATGCTCACCAGTGGGCTGCGATTGTTAGGGATTCGGGTTTTCCTTAGACAGCATCTTTCACACGTGCGAACCCAATGTCTGACATCTGCGTCCATGCCAGGCCAATAGAATCTCATGCGCAGCAAATCAATGACACGACTGGCCCCAAAGTGGCCTGCTTGACTGTGCACAAGGCTAAATACTTCCTGTTTGAGTGCAGCAGGAAGAACTAACTGCCATCTACCCTCCTGAGCAGCTGAGTCATAAGCTGTCCTATATAGTACGTCATTTCTCAAATGTAATCGTTCCCATTGTTGTAGTACCTTATGCACGTCTGGAGTCTCTAGATTACGTTCCCGATCATTAGGGAGGCGACCCCGTTTCACATAGTGATGTACCCTCTCTAGAGTGGGATCGTCTTGCTGCTGTTGTGCTAACCTTGTCTTAGTGTACCCTGACAATGACGCACCAGGTTCCTGATCAGAAAGGGGTTCTTTCACTATCTTCTCTGGAAGGGTAGGTTTTGATGTAGGCCTGTATCTATCACAGAAAATTTTGGTTACCTGAGCCGTGACAGTCACCCTGTCATCACTTTCCTGGTCTACATTATTCCTGTCCGCGAGACGTGATAATATGTCTGCATTAGCATTATCCTTGCCTGGTCGATATTTGATCTCGAAATTAAAGTTGGCTAGTCTCGCCACCCAACGCTGTTCTATCGCACCTAGTTGTGCTGTATTAAGGTGAGCCAGCGGGTTGTTGTCGGTGTAAACCGTAAACTTAGAACCATACAAGTGATCCTTAAACTTCTCTGTTACGGCCCATTTCAATCCTAGCAGTTCCAACTTAAATGAACTGTAGTTCTCCATGTTCCTTTCCGCTGGTCTAAGTCCTCTAGAGCCATATGCAATAACTTTCTCTTTCCCATCCTGCACTTGAGACAAAACTGCCCCAAGCCCTTCATGGCTAGCATCAATGTACAATACAAAAGGTAGGCTGTAATCAGGGTAAGCTAACACGTCGGCGCTCATTAAATGCTGACGTAACGTATCAAATGCCTTCTGACATTCCTCTGTCCAAACAAACGGTGGAGGGTTACGCTGATCTTTCTTCTTGCCTGCGGTTAACCGATGCAGAGGGGCGGCTATTTTACTGAAGTCCTTTACAAAACGGCGATAATAGGAACAAAAGGCAACGAACGACTTTACGTCTCTACTGGTTTTTGGTACTGGCCAATCACGCAATGCGGAACATTTCTCTGGGTCCGTGGCTACTCCATCTTTCGAAACCACGTGACCTAAATACTTTACTCTTCTTCTGAACAAATGACACTTGTCTGGCCGAAGTTTTAATCCGTATGACTTGAGTCTAGTGAAAACTAAGTCTAGGCGGGACAAATGTTCGTCAAAATCTTTGGAGAAAACAATGATGTCATCTAGGTAAATAAGCAATATCTCGAGATTCTGGTCTCCTAGGCAACGCTGCATTAATCTACTAAATGTTGACGGGGCTCCGGTCAAACCCATTGACATACGATCAAATTCGAACAAGCCAAACGGTAGGCAAAATGCAGTCTTTTCTCGGTCCTTCTCATCCATTTTCACCTGCCAGTACCCACTAGCTAAGTCCAGGGTCGAAAACAGGCTAGCCCCCTGCAGCGCGTCTAAGGATTCCTCGATACGCGGTAACGGAAATGCATCCTTATGTGTCTTTGCGTTTAGCTTACGGTAGTCAACACAAAATCTTAAACTTCCATCCTTCTTACGAACTAGTACAACAGCTGATGCCCAGGGACTACAGCTCTCCCTGATCACACCCTGTTCTAGCATATCATTCACATGTTGCTTGACTTCCTGGTACAGAGCGGGAGGAATTCTCCTGTAAGGCTCCCTGATGGGAGGTGAATCACCAGTTGGTATCCTATGAGTAACTGCATCCGTACAGCCGAAATCATGTTTATGTGAGGAGAACACATCAGAATGTTCATCTAGAAACTTTTCCAATTTGTCTTTCTGTTCTTCTGTTAAGTCTGCACCAGACAAGTCAACTTTAGGCTTACTACTAGTACTACTATGGACCTGGGGTTCTTCCTCCTTGGTACAGGAACGGAAGTCTACACGAATCTCATTCTGACTAACTTCTGCAAATTCTATGTTCCCCTGAGGTTGGACTTCGGCTTGGTACAACTCTCCCAAGACTGCATTGTGCCTTATTTGAATGTCATATTCTGCGACATTGGCTACTCGGACAGGTACTCTGCCATGCCTAACTTGTGCAAAAGTACGTGCTACAAGAATATCCCTGGGAAGACAACCTGCTTCTGGGGGCTCAACTAATACGGAGTAGGGTTTGCCGTCTGGCCCAGGGCGTGTTCTACAAAATAAGATCATCTCATGTCCGGCTGGTACAGTCACTCTATCTTTGCCGGCCACACGTGCGAGACCTACTCGTCCATCCGCCCTAGCAAATGACTCTTGTTTCTTGATACACTTAATGGTTTCTTTCCATGCCTGGTCCAAATTTTGCTCCTCATCCTTAACATCTACCCCTGTTGGTTGGTCCCCGAATCCTTGCAAAACATTCATACCTAAAACACCAGGGGCTGGCCCTTCCCCCTCATCTTCTACAATGATTACTCCCCGTTTTGGTAGCATTTTCCCCTTGAACGTGACATCTAATTCGCAATACCCAACGCACTTGATTGGCAGGCCATTTGCCGCGGTTAACCTCAGCCAGCTGGCTGTGTCCTTCAGTCTTTCTCCGTTACTCCCAAAGTGCATTCTAAAACAACTATGCGTCATGGTGGTGACTTGAGATCCTGTGTCAATCAAACACGGCACAGTTTTCCCCTCGAAGTTTACATCTCTTATTCTACACCCCCCTACTGTTCTACTTAACAAAGAATCGTCCTTGATACTATCTACTTGGTCTATGCTGGGTTTAGCTGCCTCCTGCTGCTCCTCAGAGTTTACTTCACTATTGATACTTTTCACTATGGTAGAATCTTGATCATTTACTACAGCGGACCCTACTGTCTGTCCACTCCGCTTACCAGGGCCCGTGGTTGCGGAGTGAGTTAGTTTGGGTTGACCGCGGGATTTGCCAACCTTACATCCTGACGTCCGTCACTTCTACAGTACCTCTCTATGTGACCCACTTGGTCACAGCGATTACAGATCGGCCGTCCCGAAGCAGGATCCCACCTATTTCTGGGGAAAGGACCTGTCGGGCCGCGTGCAGCCTGATTGTTGACGTTCATGGGAGCGGGTCGCACAACTAGCCTAGCTATCTCCTTGCGGATATCTTCTAGCGCTCTGGCAGTGTCCATTCGGAGACGCGACAATTCATCCGCCTCGCCTCCCATTGACATTTGCTGGGCCTGAACAGGCCTTGTACTCGCCCCCCACTCTCCACTAACATGGAAAGCCTCTTCCTTTATATCTCGGAAGGTCCGAGGGTTATCCGCGGGGGCCCTCATAACCTCCCTCCGCAACTGACGACGAAGCCATTCATCCCTTATTCCATCTAAAAACCTGTCTCTCAGGATGACGTCATTATCGGCCAAGGGCTCACCCCTCCGTCTATCTGCCCTCTTCAGTAACTCTTGCAGGGCCAGAGCATACTGCTGCAGGCTCTCACGTGACAGTTGAACACGGGAGTAGAACTGGCCCATTATTACTGACACAGGGGCGGTGTCCCCAAACGCCTCGATGAGCCTGTCCTTTAGCCTCTCGACATCCACACGGTCGCCATTAGATAAGACATTAACTTGTCTACGGGCCTCGCCCTCTAGCTGTCTATACAATAACCCGGCCCTGTGCCCTGCTGGCACGTTAAACAACTGGAACGCTCCCTCGACCTCGTCAATCCACTCCTCGACAGTCATACTTGTTCCTGTCCCCGTGAATTTTGGTAACTTCCTGTCAAATGGCGTGTACCCCAGTCCTACGTTTAAGCCAGCTAATTGTGGATTTGCAGGTACGTTCTGGTTAATCGGAGGGTTCGGATCTAAAGGCGCGTTCGGATCTACAGGTGCGTTCGGATCTACAGGTGCGTTCGGATCTACAGGCGCGTTTGGATCTACAGGTGCGTTTGGATCATCCTGAACCTCATCGTTTGCGTTCTGGTTATCCATCATGAATCGATAGTATATCTCACACAAGAAATCTAAGAGCGGTCAGGCAAAAGCGTGCGTGTTTCCTCCTCAAACCCACAAACAAGGCACTTACCTCCTGTCTTCAGTCCTCTGTAGCGATGATGGTGCTCTCGACTCCTCAGGTCCTCCGGGCGGTGCACTTGCAACTAATCCCACCGCTGATCCACCAAATGTAAGGGTAGTGGTAATGTGGTAGCTGGTTTCGATGGCGCCCCTTACATAGAGTTCGTGCGATTAGCTGCCGATGTTAGTTCGTACACCCAAAACCCAAGAAAACACGAGGAGTCGGTGCTACGTCGGTACTTCTTTGTTCACTCTCTCTCTCTCTGATCTTAACTCTCTCCAATCTGAACTCTCACTCCGTACAGAAGTGCTGATCTACTATTTATATGTTTCCTTATCTATTAGTGAAAGTTACATTTTTCTGTGTCTTAATCATGATGACTTATATCCTGGGCAGTTGATGGGAAGCCACAGGACTGTGTCCCAAATATGGTTATGTCCTTGTACAGTGACCACAGAGTCCGTGCTCACTGACCAAAGAGCCCTGCTCCCCACCGGAGGAACGGTGATTAAGCCTCTCCTGGGGTCATTGCTCACAGTGTTCCTTGTGCCATCTCAGAACTAAGTGAGAGTGACTTACAAGTTTGGTATCTTCTAGACATGAGTGTACATGCACACACTGCACTCTATTACATCTGTGACAAGTGAAATTGCCAGAGGTCACCTACCATGCCTGATAATGTTCCTCTCCAACAGTTCCCTACACATGGCCACAGCCTGTGGTCTACTCTGCACCTCCTTCTCCTTCACCAGCCAGTTCAGCATGTCCACCCCTAGGAATGCGTCTGCGTACTGCAGGTTGTTGTGAGTCTTTGTCCCAAGTACAAACTCGCTCGAGGACTTCAAACTGAGACAATCACAATGTACAACATGTACAAAGAGAACTGCATTTACTGTGTACTTAGCATCATGATTATATCCATGTACACAAATAGAACCCTCATGCCTCAGGAAATAAATGTTGTATTTCTCATTACAGCCTTAAAAAACAGTATCAGTAGGTAGGGGTCCTTATTTTTTTTTAGCGTTGTTTTAGAAGTGGTCCAAAAAATGGGGTTTAACAATGTGACACTGAAAATGCATCAGAACACTGATATTGTGTTTTAATCATACAGATACATATTGTACAAGCACAGTTTTCTATTGCAACAGAAATGAGGAGAACTAGTTGGAAAATGATTCATCACTCAGATGTAATTTCAAAATTTTACCTGTGATACATCATCTTTCCTCGGAACAAGATTGATGAGTCCTTGTCCATTGGGAAGGTCCCATCATCCTTCCGGAAGCGATAAAACAACATGGCATCCTTGAACAAGTGGTCATCACATACTGTATGTGATGGGGTGGGTGATAGGACAACTTGGTTAAATGGGCCAAATTAAAACCGCAAAATTTGATCATTAAAAAAAAAAGTGAAAATATTGAAGATATCAACAGTGATGAAAAAATAACAACAAAAGAGCAACACAATGGTGACCATATTGACAGATAAAAAAAAACAGCACTTGTTGTTATAGCATTGGTATAAAAGGTAAAGGTTGTCCCACAGCATTTTAGAGCCTGTAGGGCCAGTAGGTTGCCCTGTCTAGGGTACAGTTTTGAAAAGCAGGCCCCATTACTCTCCTTCCTCTGCCTCTCAAACTGAAGTCAGGTACCAATTTTTACAAGTGAGTAGAATAAGGAAAGTCATGTCAAGTGCCTTTACCAAGGGCACAACGTGTAGCCAGGAATGCCATAAATCAAACCTATGACCTCTCAATCTTGTGTCCACCAGCCTAGCCATTTATAAATATGCTACTCAACACCACAAGTAAACAAGGGTGCCTGCAAGTAAAAATATCCTCAATGTCAAGCCTACCATGGTGAATGATGTTAAAGCTCTGAAGTTTGCGCATACACTGCACTGCTGTGTTCCGATCAGGCACCTCCCCCTGCTGCATTAGCCAGCCCACCACCTCTGACCCCACAAAGCAGTTGTTGTAGGTCCTCAGGTGGTAGTTGCGGTTCTTGATCAAGACTGGTTTTCCTTGGTGCATGGTCTCCCTGGTGAGGTTTGAAAATAAAGTAAGGTTCTTGACAATGATTCCTCATAAAAAAAAAAGTGTACCTTTCAGGTTCTGAAAGGGTTGCCATGCCTGGCAGCCTGACCTTGAAGACAGCCCAGTTTTTTCAATACTCCCTAATTTTGTGACTAGGAGGATATAACCTTCTTGCTATGAGTATGACTTATGAATAGCTTCAGTGAAGTTCCTTTCACTCAAGCACACTTTTAACTGCCAATGTTTCGGCAGTTTGTTTGCTGTTTTTAGCAGTCAGCAGGGCATAATGAACTTTGGTACTTGCTGACATGTTTTGCTGCTGCTGGATTAATAGTGAGGCCATTTCGATATGGAAATCTACATCTAAATCTTACCATGAACAAGATAAGAAAATTAAGAGAGCTCTCCGTTTCATAATTTTCTTTCCACGTACACTCACCTACAGTACTGAAGAAAGCTGATAGGGGTACAACCTGTTATTATATAATCGCTGTGGCTATTGACACACTCAGTGTGTCTATAGCCTAAACAGGCTATTGACACACCGAGATGCGAGACTCGTCACATGATTTTCACATGACCAATCAGAGCTGGTAACATGATTTTCCCGCCATTATTCGTCTCTCGCTCGCTCGTCAGGCTCTCGTCTTTACCCGAGCCATCATGGCGCTGGATGCGGGCGCCGAATTTTCTGATTGGGCCGAGTTTTTGGCGGCGCTTGCAGCGTTTCAGGAAGCCAACCATGTTGAGCTGAGTATAGTGACTTCCAAGACGGTGTTGAATGAGAATAGGAAGCTGCCGGACAGCGTTGACAAGTTTCCGGAGGAGCATGTCTACAGGGCAGCAAAGTTTGGATGTATTCATCATGGCAAACCACGATCAAGGAGCACGGGGATTCGTGGGAATCAGTCGTAAGTACACATTCATTGAACATAGCTTCAATCATAGCTCAGGAATTTCTCGATGCCATGTAACGTTACATCATTAGCAACAGACATTATCAAAAGTGCGATGTTATACTCGAGCCGTGAAACGAGCCTCCTTGGGGAAACAAAATGGCGGGCTAGGCCAGTCTGGACTGGCCTAGGCCGCCTCCGAGACTTAAATCCATATTAGCCAAGGGTACTGTATTAAACTGGACATTTTCTGACATCAAAAAATTACAAGCCTAAAAATCAGCTTTGTAGCGGGGTATTTATTAACTTGAATTTCTGTTAACATGTTTTCAACACAACGGTCCTATTATCAGCCACATGATTAACGTAACCTAATGGGGAGGGGGGCGTTTACCTCTACCTTAGAGAACCTGTATCGTTTAATAGACGTTACTTTGGCTTCGACATCGAAATCAGAACTGTGTGCTATGTTTACCTGCCCTGTAAACTCATTATTGGCAGGATCACCCTGGCTAATGTTCAGCCTCTGGATCTGCAGTTTGACAAGAACCCCATGCATGCTAAGGAACCAAGAGTTACCTAAAATAGTACGGATAACTTGTTGAAGGAGAGGTAAAAAGCCTTACTTGAGGGGCAGCCAGATAAAACCTGTGCTGCGTGGTCACGGAAAGTGTCGACTCTGAGACTGTATGGTTTGGATTGTGAAAGTTTTCTATTTCGTGTATGAATGTGCCCCATTACGCAACTTATATACAGTTCTTGTGGGTGGAACAGTCAAAGGTCTTGCTCAACAACTACAGTATATTTCGTACACTTATATGGTGTGTTTCGTACGCCGACATTTGTTTGCTTAGCTCAAAATATCTCATCTTTTGTTACAATGAAATAATATGACAAGAAACTTGAGCTGTATGAGTCCTGCAGGCTTTAATACACTGATGCTTGTGCACATTTTTATGCAGGGCACCCATGTGGAGTTTTGTAACATTTGATACACATGCAAAATTGTTACCTTTATTTTGACCAACCACAAGCAGTTATACCAAGTAGCATTTGACAAATAAAAATTAGGTTTTTTGAAATTTTTGAAAGCAATTAAATGTTGTACATGTATTCCTGGATTGAACTGGATAGACAATAAAAGTAGATAATCTTACATCTGTTACTGTATTAGTAGACTTGCCCTCCCTTCGTTCATTCATTGACTCTGTCCATTTTTTTATGTTACAGAAGCTTCAGAATGGGATGTCCGGCAGAGATCTACGTGTCCTCAGACCGCAAGAAAGGAAAACTTGTCATCAAAACCTTCAACAACAACCATAACCATGAGGTCAATGAAGATGTCAGGAAGTTTTACCCTTCACAGCGAAGATTAGATGGAGACCTTCTTGAAGAAGCCCGTAAGCTCACCAGGTTAAAGGTGGATGTGAAACGTCTGAAAGATCACATACACAGTTCTAGTGGGAAACTAACCACCCTTAAGGATCTCCACAACCTGAGAACAAGTCTCGATCCAAAGGAGACAGAAGGGGAAGCAGTCCTCCGAGCTCTGCAGGACTTTCTCAATAGCGACAAAGGTGCCAAGGTGGCTGTGGTGCAGAAACCCGATAAGACTCTGGATGCTCTATACATCCAAACATCAGCAATGGCCAGTTCTTTCCAGAAATTCCCCGAAGTAATATTCATGGACAGCACATACAAGACAAACAACCTCAACATGCCTCTATTTACTATCACTGTTATGGATGGAGATGGCGTTGGGCAGCCGGTTGGTTATGTTATTCTGACAGACGAAACCAAATCATCCATTGTAACAGCACTACAGCTTTTCTTACAACACAACCCTCAATCAGCTGCTGTACGAACTGTCATTATAGACAAGGACCCTTCAGAAATTGCAGCAGTGTCTGAGGTACTACCACATGCAGATGTTATCATATGCCTATTCCATACCATGAAAGCGCTAAAAGAGGCAGCAAGGCAGCATGTCAAGGACCGAGAGGTACATGAGGAGGTGACCAAGTTGATTAAGAAGCTGGCCTATTCTCTGACAGAGGAATCCTATGATGAAGCATTTGGTGAACTGGTGAGCCTAGAAGGAGCTGAAGGCTTTGCTGGGTACTATACCCGCCAGTGGCACAACATCAGGACGCAATGGGTCAAATGTTTCACAGACAGGTACACAAACTATGGGAACCGCACCAACAACCGTGTGGAAAGCAGCCACGACAAACTGAAGAAGTTGCTAAGAGGCAAAGTAACCCTATCTAAGCTTGTTAGAAATCTTGTTCTCTTCTCTTCCACTAAGGCTTCTCAGTCAAGCGTACGGGGATTCAATGAGCAGATGAAAGTACCAACTGGGAGAACATGCCCCATTGAGAATGCATACATGATGGAATACACCACATATGCAGGTAAAGTTATTTGCCAGCAACTTTCCTTGGCGAGGCTAGGAAAGTACAAAGTCAAGAGAGAGGAAGATGGCAGCTTCTCTGTTGGTATTCATGAACGCTCGTACAAGGTTAACAACACATGTACACAATGCTCCTGTCACTTTTTGCAGAAGATGGGAATGCCGTGTCGGCATCTGTTTGCAGCCCGAATTGAAGCAGCATTTGAGCTGTTTGACATGTCTCTTGTGGCTGAACGATGGAAAAAGGACACCAAGGCCCATGCAGAAAATGCTGAGCTTGAAACTCAGTCTCAGAATATCATAACATGCGAGACGATTCCTTCCAAACGAGCAAAATCAGCAGCATCGAAATACACAGAAACAATGCAGGTCTGCAAAGAAATGC